>NC_088860.1:39200836-39500836 GCF_963853765.1 Magallana gigas
TTCTGTCCCACCGTCATTTGGTTTGCATGTAAAGCCAAATAATCTTAAGAATTTTAAGAAAATTAATTGATGGCCATTTTAACCCCTCACCCCAAAAATGTCTTCTCTAGGCAGTCGTGTAACTTAATTTATATTAGGACAAAATTGATTTGGTTTCTGACGGTGTTCAAACGGTATAGCTGACATGTACATGTATATATTCAAAGTGCATGAAAAAAGATTTCAACAAGGAAGTACGAATTGAAGAGTTTTTGAAATAAATAAAAAGGGGGGGGGTCTATGACAATTCATCAAAAGACACTCGTCGAAAAAAAAATCTGTTGACTTTCGGTGAGTTAACGCATTCGATAACTTGACGCACTCGATGAGTTGACGCATTCGATGAGTTGACTCATTCAATGAATTATCTTTCGACGTGGTGTCCGGTACCGGAAAAACGGTACTTCTTTTTTCTTCTTCAAAGGAACGTTCGCTTATCGCAGACTACTTATATATTTAAACATCCGCTATCAAAATGAAGCCCAAAGAATTTGCTTTTACCCATATAAAATAATGTAAGTATCATTTGTAACAAATATCATCTTATTAAATCAATCATTTTTGGTCAGGGTTTGGCGTATGTAATTTGAAAATACCATGTCCGAGGCATGTTATGTCAGCATTAACTTTGACAAGTCGTTACTTCAGGCCCATACTTAGCCTAAACTGGTACAATGTATACCCAATTTCATATGGATGGAGTAAGACAACGAATAATAATCACAGTATATGTAATCCAAGTGCTATGTTCACCCAACAACCATCTATTTGCAGCAGGATTTGAACCAGAGTTCTCTCGGTGAATGGCCGAACGCCTATGACTAAGCAAACTATACATATTTTACTACGATTTGTAGACAGGTTCAACAACTTACATGTATACATATTAATATTTTATATATTAGGAATATCATATCTTGTTGGCATCTGTACGATGCGTTCAATAATGTATAAAGCTGAAGTACCCTGTGAAAAGCCAAGTGGTTTTTTTTCATTAAAAAAAATTACTGATAAACATTTTAATTTTTCTTAAAAATACCCACCCACCCCACCTCATGCGCATATCTTTTATATCAAATCCAAATTCCTTTAAGGACATAGATCCTCCAGATTGTAATGTCACTTTAAATTCTTTTGCAAACCAGCTGCAGTCGAGAAATATAAAATTCAATAAAAGTTTATTTTCTTTAAACTTTCTTAATAGAAAGTGCTAGTCCCACTCAAACCAAATCCACCTCCATAACTAACATCAATCATAATGATATCACTTTCACCAAATTCAATTACTAGCATTAAAAAAAATAGTATATTTTGGGGGTTTTAACACACTCTTATACCCCAACTATACCCCTAATTTTTCTAACCTCAATTTGATTCCAGCAAGGTCATGCAGGTAATGTGCCTAATTATGTAGACTACCTACTTTACACGTTTCGAAATTATAAGCCTATTCCCGTTCTGATTTTTTGTTGAGGAGGGAGAAAGGTTGGTACAATTGACCATTCCTTGATGAAAGCTCTCTTACCACCCCTACTGCGTTCAATATACCCTAATTCCCATTCGGCGCACCTCGGCCGATTCCGGTATCCTACATCATTAGATGAGGTACGAATCTGCCGAGGTGTGCCGAATGCCCTAATTCCGACTGCTTATAAACGTGCCAATTTGATGCATGCGCGGATCGAGAATTTTTTTTCCAGAAGGGGGGGGGGGGGGGGCGAAGGATAATTAATTGATTAATTGTGTTTGCCAGTGGGGAGGGGGGTCCGAGGCATATTTGCGATAAATTTACTATGTAATTTTAATAGATATTAACTTTCCCGGGGGGGGGGGGGGGGGCTTAGGTCGGGACCCCTCCGACCCTCCCTCCGGATCCGCGCATGTGATGTATTCCTCCTGCATTTGATATCAGCCTTCCCGGAAATTCTAAAATATGCCGGGCCTACTAAAAAGCATCTAGAAATTTTCCCCACTTGAGGGTCTCTTTGGTTAATTTACTAGCTTTCAAGAGAGTCCCCTAACCGATCCCCCTCCCCCCTCTGCTCATGTTAAATCCCCCTCATTCAGTTTATGCACCTTTACATTTCCCATCGGCACCGCCTTGGTCTTCACCCACTGCCATTGTTGTACGGTAACCCCGAATGATAACCCTCACTTACGGGGAAAGCATAAAGAGCTAAACACGGCCATCAAAACTCTGATAATTCTACCTGATTAATTGACACCTACATCCGAAAGTTATTCCTTCGTGAATGCGTGATTTTTTCATAGCGCCTCAGTATCTGGCGCAACGCACTATATTCTACCTAAACAACCATTAATTCGAGATAGATATACCTTAACAAAAATTGGAAATGCGGAATCTATAGGAGATGCCGTGAGAGAAAGAAGACAACAAAAAAAAAGAGAAGATTTTGGATAAAGATAGAGAGAAGTGAGATATTTGATGGTGAAAAAGATAAATTCATACTTGTTCAATCCGAAGGATGAAATTTTGGAAGAGATTGCATCAAGAATGAAGTGGTTAAAACGCAGTAAAGCGTCAAGTGGCTAGAGGAAATCTTTCTTTTCTTTTTTTCTTGAAGGAACTGGCTGTTATTAGTTCCCGGATTTTAAATGAGTAAAGGGATGTCAAGTAAAAGAAATGGCTAGAATGCAAAAAGGGAATTTCAAAACGACTGGAATTTTTCCGACAGAAAATGGAACAAAACCCAAAGTGCGCAATTGGATTTAAAGCCTTAGAGTGATTTTTGTTATGTGTAGTCTAATTTCTAAACTAATATTATTGTTTCCTTCTCAATCAAGAAACGGAACAGAAATAGAACTATTTCAGACTTTCTCTTTTTTTATTCTCTCTTCAACACAATCCTATACCCGAAGAACTTGACCCGAACACCTTTGAAGAAATTTGGACTAGAATATCAGAAATGAGCCCGTCAGTTGCTACTAATCCATTCTCGGGTACGAAGAGACTGTGTTTGGGAGAGAATTCCATTGTTTAGAGAAATGAAACTTATCGCGAGTGGGACCAGTGGTGTTCCAGTGAATGACATCTGAAAACCTTTCGAGCGCGTTCAGTGCAAGTTTGTAAAATTTATCTACGAAACGGGATTAACAGGTTTAGCGCGTTGACGGTCGTTGATTAATCAATCAATTTTGTTTAGATGCTGCATTGACAGTTGACGTGAAGGATGTATAACAACCAAAGATAAACGCCATTTTGGTTTCTGCTGTTTTTTGGTTGTCGTAGCATTATTCCTTTTTTTACACAGACTTTTTTTTCTGAAAAAAAAAATTCATAGATAACACTTGTTTGTGAGCATTTCAAACAGTGCAAGACATGCATATAAGTAAAATGTAAATATAGAGGGCTTTTTTTACTGGTTTTTTCAATGTCCTTCAACCAATCCTGCAGATGACTTAATATGATAAAAAGTCCGCTTGGTTGGAGAGCCTGTTGCGCGTGGACTAGCTGTGTTGCGCTTGTGTTGCTGTTGCTCTGTGGTGCTCAAATGGTGGACTCTAAGCGGAGAGAGAATAGGTGTATGAAACACTACTTCGTCCATACAATCGAACACCCGACAAAGAACTGTGAGAAGAAGGTAAGAAACAAAACATTGCCATGTAGCATGTGGTATAGTCATCTGGATGAAAATGTTTTCTTGTTTGTTTGCTTGTTTTTTTTTTTTGGGGGGGGGGGGGGCTTTATTTTTTTTAAGGAAAATGGGTGGGGAAGGTGTTAGACGTTTTCTTTTTTTCAGAAAAGATGGGTTTAGCGTAAAGCCTTTGCACTTTTCTTTTTGGTTGTGGTAAAATACATCAATGTGTACGTGTTTAGTTATACGCTCATGTAGATAAGAACTTTTTAGAAAATACATAAATATTAAAATGAAAACACCAAATATTTGTACAGGTGCATGGGAAGTGCATGGATTTTTATATAGCAAATCATTTCTGTCAGCCGCGTCCTTTTTCTTATATTGATTTATGAGAATCAAACTTTTTTCAGACTGATAAAAAAAATTCATATTCGAAAGCTAATATAGATAAAATTAATTAATAGATACGAAGCACTCACCAAACCCACCTTAACCAAAGAATATTTTTTTAGTGTCGTCGGGAAAATAATCTGAATTTTATTTATACATAACCCTTCCTGTAAGGTGCCTTGCTGGTTGTAAAACCCTTCGTAAGCTAACCCCCGTTGCTGTAGCAACTTCACAGCATCTCTTCGGTACTCCTTTTGATCTACCGCTATATATACATTCAATGGCGCTCCGTATCATCATTCAATACGCCCGTGTTATAGAGACTGTGAAATGTCGTGTCCTCTGTGGCCAAACAACGATGTTTTGGCGGACCCTTAAACAAACTATAACCACGTTGTTCGTGATGTAGCAAAGTAAATATTTTTAGACAAATGATTAAATTTTGGCCAAGTGGAATTACATCGTTATGTGGTTTTTATAAGTGCAAGCTATGGGTGATGCTAGCATTAAATTTAAAAAAAAAATGATCTATATAACATCAGTTGTGTGCTATAAAGGTTCTTGTCGTATATCCATTGGGAGGGTGGGGGGTGGGTGATGAGGGAAGGTTGCAGTCATTTTGCTGGGCAGTGGCGAGTGGGAAACTTATAGGCCTATTACTGTTGCTTTGAAAAAGCAGCCTACGATTTAGGGCTTGGTGCTAATTTGAAGTTTTACAAATAATTGACGCATTTAAGCAATGCATTGTGAATATCTATTTCATACTCAATGTGCTGTTTGAATGGCAGTCATAGAAGTACACTTATATCTATTGATTAAGATTCTGCAGATTGTTGTTTGTTAACTGTTAAACAAAGTTTATTGATTGAGAAATTCACGAACCAAAACGTTTTCATAAAAAAAGTCCATCAAAATATACATATACCGGTACACACAAAAGTGGACCATGCATTGTCCAACCAATCCTTTTCCTAAAAAGACACGAAGATATATGTACATCAAATACCAATAAAATACTTAGAAGTGTTGGATTGATTTAGAATAATTTTCTTTCCGTTTACAGCATCTTCCCAAGTCAAGGCCAAGGATTTGTGATCAGTAGCGAAGCGGATCAGTAACTCGATGAGATTACTGTATCATAGGCCCATTTTTATTTTTACAGCTCCCTATATTATTTAATACACAAGTACTAAAAAGCACCTTGGACATAAAGTTTTGATATAATATTTTTTGTTTCTCGTCTAGCACATTCTCCTGGCACGGTGTAAGGGATTCTGCTCCAAGTCCAAGACCGAGCCGCGGGTCACATTCAGCCCCGTACTGTACCGACCCTTTAACTACCACTGTAAGTGTTGCCGGGACTCACTGTCCATCATGAAGGCCGTCAGTTTGAACTGTGAGGGGGACAAGCCGGTGTTCGCCACCTACCGGTATATTCTCAAATGCAAGTGCAGGAACTGTAATTTTCGAAGGTGGTAATTTTGTTTTTAACATTTGAATTATTATGAAATGTGTTGAGACTTTCCCTCGTTGTGCACTTAGAATGTATATATATATATATAATGTGCTGGGGAAAAAATGGGTAGACTATATATCGAGTGCGCATATACAACGTTCTATGACGTCAGAAAATGACATTCCAGTGCATTGTGATGTCATAATAAGACAAGTGCGAGAATGGATCTATAATTTATGTTCTTTTGGAATTTGGAACATTTATAATTGTGAGCGAGAACGTAAGAAAAATTATTGTGCAATCTCATTCAAGGAAACGCTAGTTACTGAATGACGAAAAGACTTAGTTCTACTATTCAGCTGTTCATGTAGCATTCATCTATGAACAAAAAATAATATAGTACTTCTTTATGCATATTTATACACCAGATACATCACTGTGTGGTGCTTTTTTTTTTTACTTTGTCAATATTTAACTGGTTATTGATTAAAACAAAACAATTTTACTCTTGATGCATTTCTTTCTCATATTAATTAAATGATTCATCGAATTCAAGTTCACATTTGAATTGAAAAAGTAGCTACATTCGTTAAAATAATCATTTAGATCAACATATTTAAAGAATGCATACTGTGTGATTCCATGTACCGCTAACTAAAATTATCGAATGCGATGTATAGTATGATCTTATGTAAACTGATGGAAAAAAAACCGGTTTATAAAATTGCGTTACACTAATCTAATTGTGTGTTTTTTATAGTCTGATATATATTAGATACTCTTCATGGGTCAACTTATATCGACATTAATATATTAACACGTGATGATGAAGATGGTGAAGAAGATGATGATGATGATGAGACAACAAATATCCAAGCTTTTTAGAGAAAAGATGTATCTGCATAAAAACATCGCTTAACACTCCATGACATCTTCTAGGGTCACCTTATTATAATAGTTATAACGATATTTATTTTAATATATGAACACGTGATGATGATGATGATGATGATGATGAGACAACATATATCCAAGCTTTTTCAGACTAATATACGCATCAATCATTGACTGAAACCAAATTAAAAACTGCTCCAGTAACAAAAAAAAGATATCTGCATAAAAACATCCCCTAAAATTCCATGGCATCTACAAGGACACTTTGCTGCCAGTCAGGTATAATTGCACGAGTCGTCTGGCAACAGGTAGCACTAATCACCCACTATGCCAGGATAGCACTAATCACCCACTATGCCAGACTTCACACAGCCAGACAATAAATGTCGACTCACAATTTGGCAGAAGTGCCCCCTCTTGATATTACTTCGCGTGTCAAAATCACCTTCCGTGATAAAGAATCCCCCTCTCAAAAAAAATCATTGACATTATCTGGCGAAAGTCAGTTCGGAAGCTGATGGAACGTTTTATGATCCTGAAAGAATTGTTCACCGTAAAATTTTTGTTTGATTCTTGTACAAAAAGGAGAGTAATGAAAAGAAAGTTTTTGTATATAAAAAAAATTATATATTCGCCGGGTTCCATAGAACTGTATATATGTTTTGGGGCGCTATTCACTCGTTTTTATACCTCCTCTGATAATCTGTTTCTTTTTTTATAATTTTTTTCTTCTCCATATCTGATAATGATTTTTGAAACGAGGCATGATAAAAATTTCTGCAAAAATTTGTTTACAAAGTGTCAGCAATTTGTCATTTTCCTTATGGTGTTTTTCAAGTTGGGTATGAAAAGGTGCATAAACTATTGAAGATAATGAGAAACGATATATGCTCAAGATAATTCATTGTTGGGTTGCCATCTCATCTGCCGGCGTACTTGGAACTGGCATCAAGGAATTTAATAGTACATGTAAAATTAAACAAACAAATGGCGATACTCTCTTCTACTTGAACATAATTATCTACAGATTAAAAGGCTAATTTTTTGTTCATACTGTTTGAAACAAAATTTCATTCAATATAGCAACAAGTGAAAAGCTGTCAATGTGACAGCAAACCGGGTTTTCTTTTATGTAAACTGTATCCATAATCCATGTCAACCCTTATCCAGTGAAATGGAGTACCCTACATGTATATGCAACATTTTGCCAAAAAATGACTAAGTTCAAAAGCTAGTAATTTTTTCATAAATTATCGGAAAATCAAAATCCTAGCAATATGCACACCTCTGATATATGTACAATTGATCTGCAAAAGAACAACTTCCTATCTTGAGAACTGTAGGAGGAGTTATCCGTACAATGAGGGTACCCAATATGCAATATTTTGCCAAAAAATGACTAAGTTCAAAAGCTGGTATTTTTTCGATTAATTATCGGAAAATCAAAATCCTAGCAATATGCACACCTCTGATATATGTACAATTGATCTGCAAAAGAACAACTTCCTATCTTGAGAACTGTAGGAGGAGTTATCCGTACAATGAAGGTACCCTATATGCAGTATTTTGCCAAAAAATGACTTCAAAAGCTGGTATTTTTTCGATAAATTATCGGAAATCAAAATCCTAGCAATATGCACACCTCTGATATATGTACAATTGATCTGCAAAAGAACAACTTCCTATCCTGAGAACTGTAGGAGGAGTTATCCGTACAATGAAGGTACCCTATATGCAATATTTTGCCAAAAATGACTAAGTTCAAAAGCTGGTATTTTTTCGATAAATTATCGGAAATCAAAATCCTAGCAATATGCACACCTCTGATATATGTACAATTGATCTGCAAAAGAACAACTTCCTATCTTGAAAACTGTAGGAGGAGTTACCCGTACAATGAGGGTACCCTTTTGGCAGCCGCCCGCCCGCCCGCCATTTTCACCATTTTAATAACCGGATTTTTCCGTTGGAAAACCCGGTTAAAAACTGATATATTTTTGACGTTTTCATGTCAATAAATGTCCTCATGTGAGCGGACAAATTGAATATCAGGCGAGCAGACAAATTGAATAACGCGCGTTTTCGTTATCTCGAACTAGATGGAACTGTTTAAAAATTTCGAGATATCCAAGTTTTCGAGATATTGGGGGGGGGGATACTTAAAAATAAGTGGTTGGGACTTACAAATCACTTCGACATATCCATCATATTCGAGACATCAGTGTTAAAGATATCGAAGTTCAACTGTATAAGGTTTTCACCTTTACTTGTCCAATTAGCATGTAATACAAATAAATCCGTTTATCATGTTTAAACCATGTTTTATTCATATATAGCATTAAATATACTGTGAATGATATTAATAGAAATAAAATTTAACAAGAGATGTTTATTAAACACTTATGCCGCCCTCCCTTGGTAACATCCGCGAAGAAAATGAACAGAAACTGCAAATAATCCAAAATTTTTTCTATGTCCAAAGAAGATTACTGATGAAAATTGCACAATCATACCCAAAATTAAATTTGACATAGATATTATTATGATAAATCTGTATAGGCTTCCAAATTTCATTTCAGTAAGTGCAACCTCTGCAAAGAAAAACCGAAACTGCAAATAATTGGAACTTTTCTACATTCAAGGGGCATAACTCTGTCAAAAATTGCTCAATCGTACCCATAATCGAAATTGACATAGATATTATTATTCTTACGATAAATCTGTATTTCATTTCAATATGTGCAACCTCTGTAAAAAAAATGAATGGAAACTGTTGGTGGACCAACCGACCAACACAGAGACAAACGGACAGCAGCAAAGCAATATACCCTCCCTTCTTTGAAGAGGGGCATAAAGTTAAGCCTGCTTAATTTAACTTATACATGTATACCAATAATCTGTCTCCCGAGCATCATTTCACAGTACCAAAACACAAGTTAAATATCAGTTGTTGAAAAATACAACAAAATTAAATTAAAGTTTCAACAGTTTGATATATACACAAAGGAAAGAATGTATAAGTAAATGAAAATATGAAAGAGAATAACATTGCATGTAATACATGTACATAAATACTGTATAGACATGTACTATTTTATGGATATGTATTGAATTTACAGTATACAGAAATCTCAATTACTGTATACAACAGCTTTACTAAACAGTATGTACGAGACAAACATTCAGTCTCAGGGTATTCTCCTCTCATCATAACACTGTACACAGAACCCTCCGATAATTGAAACACCATTCAAACATCACATTACTGTAAATCCTGTACAACTATGTTATCAGCTCTCTAACAAAAGAGGCTGAAAAGTACACTATCAATGTACAACTCTTAAGTCAAATAAGGTTGATAAGCACTATCTTCATATTTATTTTTTCTCCTTTACAACCGGATCTTCATCAAGAAGGATTATCATAGTCGTCCTCCATTTTGCGTTTGAGCGGATTCATCGATTGGTTAGTGATAAGAGAGGTGGTGGTACTCTGAAGCGGCTGGAATTGAATCGTATGCTGTGGACCTGCGTGGCTACTTGAGGTGGACACCACCTGGTGGAACGTGCGGTTCTGATTCAGAGAGTTTAAGGACGTCCCTACAATTACATTCACATTGAACATGCAGTAGTTTAGTTAAATAAATAGAGTTGCACTTAAAATGCTGTGCTGCTAATACTATACATGTACTTCCAAATAAAAGGTTTAATATTTGCCTCAATCTAGAATACATTAATTTCAAGTAACTTCAAACTATTTATGCCAAGATGTGCCAATAACACATTTTAATACTTGTTCTACCATTAAATACTATTTTTATGATTTCAAAGTCATCAAGTAACTTATCAAAATTTCTTATTGATCATCTAACCAATCAACAATGCTACAGTGATTGTACATGTACTACAGTTTGTTGGGTTTTTTTTCAACAAACACCAAAAAATATATTTGTCTCCTGAAATATAACCTATCTGAAATGAATCATCTTTGAAATTAAGATGTCAAAACACCCACCTGTAGAAATCCTGATGGCTGGCTTAGCAGTCATGGTCTGCTGACCTGATGGTTTGGTTACTATGGTAACAGCTGGGACACCCATCCCTGGTTTGCTGACCACTGTGAGATGAGGACCCCCAGCGCCAAGTTTCCCTGAAATAATAAATCCTCCTGAGTAAGACACAACGGAAAGGGGTATAACTGACAAATACACAGAAAGGTAAATTTGAACTTCTAGAAAGCTGGATGGTTACGGCCATTTTTAGACTGTACTGGTCTCCTTAAGGTGGTATGGGACATTTCCATATTGTGATGTATTGTTTATCAAAATAAGCAATAAAACTAAGTATAATATATAAGAAGTTTCTTTCCTAATTATTTCATCTATCTGTATCAGCGTAGCGCAGTGGTTTAAAGAGTTCACTACGAATCTTTAAGTCATGAGTTCGAATCCTGCGGGGGTTTTTACAATTTTTACCTCCCCAAATATTTTTAAAGCTATTTTTTTGGTTAAATATTGTAAAATTTAAAAATTCTAAATCAGTGAAAGTATTTCAATTATAATGTACTTTAATCCACATTAATATCGACATATGTCCCATACTACCTTAAAGAAGAAGATGGATGGTTGCGGCCATTTAAAGAAGAAGAGCTCTGCGTTAGGACACAATAAATTTAAATTTAGATACAAGTAATTTTTTTAATTACTTAATAACAGTTTATAGCTAAACAAATCATATCTTATAATTTAAGGTACATCTTGTGGGTAAGTTGACCATCCAGCCTCCTTAAGGGGGTGAATTGCATTCAGATAAAGCTTGAGGGAGATGCAAACAGGAGTAAAAATGGCATTCCATACAAATTGAGAATATTTACCAGCCAAAAAACCTGTCAGGAAAGAAAAAGAAAGTTGAAATCCAACATTATCGTTTATATGTTACATCTCTTAATTAAAAAGTACATTTATAAACATGATTTTCATCCATAACAGTTTTCCATACATCTTTTTTAAACTGTCATAGGCTTTTGCTTTATATGTCATTTACCTTTTAACAAAATGACATTCAATTCATGCAGTTTTGATTCCAAATAACATAATTCTAAAAATATTAAGTAACTTGTTTCCCCTTCTTTCCATTTGCAATGTCATCACTCAATTATCAAAAAGACAGATGCTAAAATGTGAATATTGAATATTTTTTGCTGTATTCCATTCTATCTTCTAATTTGCGAAAGTCTTAATGATTTAAGGTAGTTCAGTATAATGATTAACTGACCTTCTTTAATAGAATTGCATAATGCATTTATTTTAGCATAATATTGTGTTCATAATTAAAACAATTCTTATTATTACCTAATCAAAGGAATTTTGTTGTGTTATTATAAATTAAAAATTTTCTTCTATTTTGTATGTGGATTCAGATTTGAAAGTGATCTATTGAACTACCGGTCAATAGACTGCGATCTATTTGACTGCCAGTCAATAGACTGCAATCTATTGGACCGGCAACGTATCCGGTAACGTATTTTAGAAAAAGTAAAATTGCTACAAGATTAAAAGATAACTCTATTATATTTTTTTTTACAATTGTTCTTAAAATTTATCTTCATGGTATGAAAACCTTCTGTAATTTATAATTGTGAACACAAAATACTTAAAACAGAATTAGGTAATAAAACAATTATTTAATGCCTGAACAGTTGATAGACCCGAATATTTATCCCTTGATGCAGGGAACAGCTCAGTATGATCTATTGCCCTCGGCTGTTGGCCTCGGGCAATAGATCATACTGAGCTGTTCCCTGCACCATGGGAAAAATATTCGGGTCTATCGACTGCTCAAGCATTAAATAATTGTATATTGTTGCATTTTTTATTAATGAGAAAGAAAATGATTTCTTTTTTTTTGTTTATGGTCTGTTTGTTTGGAAAGGGGGGGGGTTCTAGTTTCTAAATTTTTTTTTGGAAGGGGATGGATTTTGTGTGTTGTTTTGTGTTTTTATTTTTTTTTAGAGAGGGTGTGTGTTAATACATACCTGGTGTCATGGACATCTGACTTAAGTTGATTCTCTGCTGAAACTGAGGAAGTCCTATCTGTATTCTAGCTTGGTGCTTAAAAACAGATCAAATTAATACTCATATCATAAACTTCCTGCATTTTAATTGCATTTCAATTTGAATCAGGAATGGAAAGACCAGCAGATGGACAAATAACTTTAAGGTTCTTGAAAAATTTCAGTGAAAAATTAGCCCTCAATAACGTAACCACCAGTATCTCTTATTGCTGGTAAAATCGGTAGAAATTAATAAAAAGAAAGAGACATTGAGGTGAGACCAGGAATACCCTTTTAAATTTTGTTTCAGATCCATGTTAAGGGTTTAAGGTAGCTCACTATCTCAAGGTTTATACTTTTTATGACATAATGCAACTGGATGGCAATGAATGATCTGTAAAATTTTAAGTATCAATTTATTTAAATGAATATCATGGCTCCACGGTTAAATTATCAGGCTTGTGAACATTATGAGGTCAAATCCGCCTGAGGCTTTGGAATTTTAATTTTAAAGAATCATATTTTCCTTAAAAAAAATTGCTATCTTAGCCATCATGCTATACATCCTAATAAAGTAGTTTACCATTGATTTGAGGATTGAACTATTTGAACATAATAGGAGCCCCCTCATCAGTGCAATAGGTGATCTTACCTTTTTGACAGCTTTGTGGCTGCTCATTCTATAGTTGGGGGCGGACAGACAGTACCTGTCCGGTGGGAGACGCAGTCCTGTGTAAGGCTTGATCAGGGGCATCACCTGACTGTTCTTGTGTTTTGAAATTTCCATTAAAAGCTTTAAAAAAAACAGAACAGAAATGAAACCTTTAATTTTTCCTGTATTTTAATTTTTTTTTCTTCGTAAAACTGTTCTCTTATCCTTAGACTCCTAAGCCTTTTTTTTTTTAATTATTTGTAAACATCACATTGCATAAGAATAAGGAAGGAAATGGTTGTAATTTGAGGTATTCAGACAAATTTTTAAATAAATTGAGTACAACCAAAACCTTTTTTTATGCTATGATTTCAATCAATTGCTTTCACTTTCAGTATTTAACTTCATATACAAGTTCAAACATACGTCTCTTGGGGGAGGACTGGTAAAAGAGTGGTCCATTCGACATTGAACGGCCAGCTTGATGTCCTCAGCATCCAGACTCTTCTTGTTGGCATGGTTACAGTAAACTTTCGCATCCTCCAACACGTCCGTGACATAACCTGTCAATAATTTGCAAGGATAGGACTACTGTAGAATTTGTAAAACTGTTAATATACAGTTTAGTGGTCAATAGTTACAATGGTCACATGTAAGAAAGTTCTGAAGAATTTCGTATGTATGACACGTTTATTTATCAGATAAATGGATGAGAGTAGTGGCTCTTATTTTCATTCATTTCTACATGTGACAAAATTAGACATTGTAACGTATATCACTCTTAAAAAATAAAATGAATATAAAGCTGACTTGTCAATAAAATCATATAACGTTATCTTTCATACTGAAGAAATTACAATCCAATGCATAGCGTTTCATCTATGCGCTCAATTTCAATATCATACTGATGCTACAATTGTCTTACGATAAACAAACTCCAACATGACATTCACAACTCTAGGTTCATATTCTGTAACACCCATTTCTTTCAAAATTGCGCCCATAACTTGAGCATCTCGCGGCGAACTTTTCACAGGGGACGCCATTTTTTGTTGACGAGTTGAATATAGGGGGAAATCTCGATCCCGATGTTAAAAGAGAGAGAGAGAGAGAGAGAGAGAGAGAGAGAGAGAGAGAGAGAGAGAGAGAGAGAGAGAGAGAGAGAGAGAGAGAGAGAGAGAGAGAGAGAGACTGATTTACATATTGTTGAATGAAGGACTAAAACTTTGAATTTCTTAATACATTTATTTATCTTGGCGATGCCATTAATTACATAATTTAAATTGACTTTGTGTTATCACTTCTTTGGAAGTTCATATATCCTTGAGAAACAGAGACAGACAGACATACTCAGAGAGAGAGAGAGAGGAAGAGAGAGAGAGAGGGAGAGAGAGAGAGAGAGAGAGAGAGAGAGGGGGGATTTGAAAAGAGAGAGAGAGATATGAAAAGAGAGAGAGAGAAAGAGAGAGAGAGAGAGTGTGTGTGTGTGTGTGTTATAAACTAATATTGTAATTTACATGACCCACATACGCATCTACATGTAGTTTAAGATAACACTAAATTACCCCCTATTCACAGTCCCTCCCCCATCTAGCATAGTAAAATGATTTACAAATGTCATGTTAAAAAAATCAAATTAAACACAACCATACAACAGTGACATAATTTCTGCATGCGCGTCGACACACATTACACATAAATCACACTTGAGCGACATCGTTCAGTTGTGACGATAACTTTCAACTCCCCCTTAATGTTGTGAAATTTAATGAACATGGACGCGCTCCCACTTGTTTGTGTCGCAAGACTCTTCTAAGGTAAGAAAGGATTTACTGGTCTTTCGTAATTGTCGTTTTCGTTTTTGTAATCCCAGGCTTGTTAATTCTGTGTACTTTGTGATAACACAGAGGAACATATGCAGGTCGTACTATAGGTTTGTTATTTTTAAAACGATCTACATTGTCAACAACTTCACAAGAAATCTATAGCACGTGTTAGGTCCTCGAATACGAAAACCAACGTTTACTGAATTTGACACTGTAAATGATAATGAAATATATATACATGTATTTTAAAAAGCCGGTTATAATTAAATAGGTCAACTCGCGGTCATTTCCGACGCACACTGTAAATTCATAACAAACGTTCATCTGGAAGTGGTTATACTCTTTTGGTTTCTTTACGGATCATCGACCCGTGGATATTCTTCATAAACTTGGGGGTAGATTTAAATATACCCACACAATCACAGACAGTATTGGCCGTGGTTCAGTGGATATCAAACATTAATTAATTAGACAGGGCGGTCAGTAGATAACTGCCGCGTTGATCATCGCGTTGTGTCAGTTATAGTACCGCGATGGATTCTAATGATATCGTCGTGTGACTTTATTTTACAGGAGTCGACGATCAGTCCGCCCTTACAGGTGTATAACTTGCTGTCTACCTGTATATCATGGCGCACAGGTGTTTAACCTTGTTTACTGTGATCGTAATCAGCTGTTTTTATGAAGGTAAGACTGATTTTATTTTCTGTCGGTCTCTTCCTCTCTCGTTCTGTTCATGTATCGTAATTTGTTCTGTCTTTCTAAATTTTGCTGTCTTTCTCTGTGATTGTTTTTTTCCCTTCTCTGTTGTTTTGTCCATTTCTCTTGATCTGTGTCCGTCTGTCCATCCATCATCTGTTTGTTCATCTCTCTCTCTCTCTCTCTCTCTCTCTCTCTCTCTCTCTCTCTCTCTCTTAGGTTATCAAAATTTTTAAAAAAAATTTAAGTTCAATAAAGTCTTCAAACTTTAGTGACTTTTAAATTGCATAGATTCACCCTTCGCTAAGTATATCAAAATAAAGAATCAAAGTTCAACAAAGTTGTCAAACTTCAGTGACTTGTACATTGTATAGATTTAATAGATTGTAGAGCTTAGGCAGATAATTTACAAATTGTCTGGCACATATTTCATATCTAATGCTGTCTTTTTATACAATGAACCATGTAGATTGGGCTCTATCTTTAAAATTCAAATTGATTTTCCAGCGCACGAAAAATGTTTAGCACACATATAGCTTGTACGTTAGACAATGCATGTAGATTTAGTAAATTCAAATTGAATTTTCCATGTGTGTGCTGAAAGAAAATTTAGCATACCGGTATTGGAAACGAATTAATTGAATGATTTCTTTTAACACAGCAATCATTGATGAATTTAAATTATGAGATTCGGAAGAGTGCTTAAAAACAAATTTTCTCTTGTGAACGTATAATTAAGTTAAACTATATTTTTTATGCAAAATACTAGTATTTCGAAAGATAATCTGGCATGCAGTATAAATATGTTATATACATTGCATGAAAGGCTGTAATTAAATTGGTATGATAATTTGAATTTTAGAATTAAAATAAACTTTATGAAAAACTTCCAACCATATTTGAGCATATTGTCTAACATTGGAAAAGGGTTGCTGTGAATCACTCCTCTAAATGACCCGTAAAAACAACAAATACGCAATATTTTCATAGTAGTTTATGTCTAATGTTTATACGTACGTACATGGTACGCGATAGGCTAGTATCAACTCCATCTGAAAGCTAAAAACTCTAGCCAAAACATGTCAATAGGAACTGAGCGATTAAAAGTCAGATATCGGCGCTATATGGACACTTGTTATGACCACGGGGAAAATATTCAGTCCTGAGTGACACCGAAAATCAAATTGAAATAAATTACGTTTTGTTACCGCAAAAAAGCGATAATTAGACAAAAGCATCGCCTTGAATTTGAGCCTTTAACCATGTTAACGTCGTTTCGATAAGAATATAAATTAGTGCATTATACAAAGTTGCCACACATAATGGAATGTCTAAATTGTGAGGCAAAAATGTCTGTACATTTCGCCTACATTTCCCTTCTTTTGTCTGGGGTTTTTTTTTTTTTTGGTCATGGAGGTGTTTATATCTTTTCATGCACGGATTCAGATTTTTTCGTGGAGGGGGTCCAAGGGATAATGAGGGGGCCCGATTCTTATTTTTGATAATCATACTAAAAAGTGTGTGATTTAAAATTAAAAACGTTTGGAATTTCCAGGGGAGGGGGCCCTAGCTCACCCGATCCCTTCTTGATCCCCGCTTTCCTTTATTTTAAGGCTTAAATGCGTTTCACACTGAGATAAAGATGACTATTCATCCCTCTCATTGCTGCAGAAAACATATTATAGCTACATGTCATTTTTGTCAAACATCCATCATATTTTGTGCAATGTTATTTAAAATGTAATTTTATTATGTAAACATTACTTATACCGTAATTGGCAGCAAAATTATTTTGAGTTTTTGTTTGTTCTTTACCTTTTTTTATTGGGGGGGGGGGGGTGCATGGCTTCTTTATATTGCTGATCTTACAAAATATACTATAAAAAAGGTCACAAAAAAGTTTTTGGGACTTTGCCGTGGAAAATTAAGTGATATTATAATTATTTTCTGACAATTTTCTTTAGTCCTATTAAAATTAATAAATCGTTTTTCAGTTAGTTTATCCCTCATCATTATGACTCCGGTTTATTATTTATTTTGATCAAGTGAAATTTTAAAATCAATAAATAATTTTCAGGAAATTCACATTAACGACCAGCAAATGATTTCTGTATAAACTGAACGTTCTGCATTTTAAGGTGGTATGGGACACTGCCATGCATGTTGTGACGTATTGTTTATCGAAATAAACAGTAAAATAAATTAAAGTGTAATTATGTAAGAAGTTTCTTTCCCATTATTGTCACCTACATGTAACAGCGTAGCGCAGTGGGTTAGAGGGTTTACTACGAACCTAGCTGTAAGTCATGAGTTCGAATCCCGCTTGGGCCTTTACGATTTTTACCTCTCCAAATATTTTTAAAAGCTATTTTTGGTTAATAATTGTAAAATTTGAAAACTCTAACCGGTGAAAGTATTTCAATTATAATGTACTTTAATCCATATTAATATCGACAGACGTCCCATACCACCTTAAAGCTAAAGCATCGTACATTAAAACAAATTATGACAATCTCACCCCCCCCCCCCTCCAAAAAAAGTAGAAAAAGAATAATAGTCTCCTAAAACAAATATGAAATTATGTGCTATATAAGAGTTTCGAAAGTATTTTTAAACTAAAAAAAAACCCGAGATATGAATACTATAGTAAGATATGCGAGACACTGCAAAATATTAAAACATTGTTTTTCGATTTTCCCTCTGTTCCTGTTGCTACGTCAGCCGGCGGTGTTGTGGAGGTCCAGAAGTTGCCCGGATGGAGCCCGTGGTCCGGCTGGACGTCGTGCTCGGTGACCTGTGGCTATGGAGACTCGTTTCGTCAAGCCCACTGGTTAGACAAGGACGGGCAGCGAGTAAACGAGACGGCCAGGGAACACATGGGCTGTTACATTCCCAAATCATGTCCAGGTATGTGTAAATGTGGGCTGTTACATTCAAGAATCATGTTCCGGTATGTGCAATTAAATATGGGCTGTTATATTCCCAAATCATGTCCAGGTTTGTGTAAATATGGGCTGTTACATTCCAAAAACCTGTTCCGGTATGTGTAAATATGGGCTGTTACACTCCCAAATCCTGTTCCGGTATGTGTAAATATGGGCTGTTACATTCCAAAATCCTGTTCCGGTATGTGTAAATATGGGCTGTTACATTCCCAAATCATGTCCAGGTATGTGTAAATGTGGGCTGTTACATTTCCAAATCCTGTTCCGTAATGTGTAAATATGGGCTGTTACATTTTCCAAATCCTGTTCCGGTATGTGTAAACATGGACTGTTACATTCCCCAAATCCTGTTCCGTAATAATTATATTCCCAAATCTTGTCCAGGTATATGTGTTAACTTGGGCTGTTACATTTACAAATCCTGTTCCGGTATGTGTAAATATGGGCTGTTACATTCCCAAATCCTGTCCAGGAATGTTTAAACTTGGACTGTTACATTTCTATAAATATTTCACTGATATGTAATATAGACTGCATGCTATATATTGCTTTAAATTTTGTCCTAAAATGTGTTGACATGGATTGTTGAAGTTTTTATGAAATCCGTATGATCTGTTACATTCCTAAATCCTGTATTAGTACGTAAACACAGCCCGGGCTGTTACATCCTTAAATCCTGTGACATGGTATGTTAAAATGGACTGTGACCTTTATAAATCCTGTCCCGATAGGTACATGATATTAAACATCAGGGACGTAGCATCGGGGTTTAGGATTTTGAAGAATTCGGGAATAGGGAATTTTGCATTTTTTGAGGGGGGCTGGTATTTTTTTTTTTTTTTTGCATGTCAAGATTTTTTGGATGAGGTTGGTCCCCCACTTTCTAAAACGATGCTACGAACTGAACATGAATTCGAACTATTGTGGAATTGTTACGCCGCTGTATTATATCCTAACCTCTCTCCCGCCCATATATAAATGTACACATTAAAAACTCTAAATGAAGACGTGGGTGCATATACTATGTTCCTTGCTAGTGCAATCAGTGGCGGTAAGTGGATCATCAGGTAAGGATGGTGCAGGTGTTTATTAGTACATACCAGTACTGATGTATTCAGTGCTTCGCGGTTTATAAAGCGTAAACTGTCCCAAACCATTTTATATCGTATAAAACAAATAAATATTGAATTCATTGCTTATAATTTAATTTTTTACTCTTGTAGATAAAAACGGTCATTTGACCATTAAAATGAGGTAAAAGTGTACTAAATTCAAACATAACGTCAGGCTATTGATACGTTTTTGACGTTAGTCTTACTATGACGTAGGCAACATTCTTTATACGATATAAAATAGTTTTTTAGCCAATCAGATAGCGCGTTACAATCAGAATTGAATTATTAGTACATACCAGTACTGATGTATTACATCATATACATTAGTACTAGTATGTTAGTATAGTGCTCTGCTGCTTACAGTGAACGGTAACTGGACTATATGGTCGGGGTGGTACTGGTGTTCCTCTGTCTGTGGTCCCGGGCGTCAGGAGAGGTATCGCTACTGTGTCAACCCCAAACCAGCCAATGGAGGACTCCCGTGCTCAGGGCTAGCCAATGAGAGCAGAGCGTGTGAAGTACAGCCGTGCCCAAGTGAGTATAACGATGGAAATGGGGTTAACATGGTTAAAATGGAGACGACGAGCTTCTGACATAATTCTTTTGGAAGATATATTATTTAATATCGAATCAGAGACATAAATAACATGTTTTTTATGTCATTTCGATATGTATAAGTATTGAATCAGATTTTAAAATAAAAGTTGAAACGTGATTATGTGGTTATATTTTTTAATTCGAAAAAATATTAATCAGACACTTTTATCTTTTCAGCCATTCCTCCCAGTTTTCGTATATCGGACTGTGCAGATGAGGACTTCATGTGTGACAGTGGGCTGCAGTGCGTTCCGGCTGCGCAAAGATGTGATAGAACATTACATTGCCATGACGGAAGTGACGAAGTGAAATGTCGATATGTCAGAAATCAAGGCAAGAAATCGCTCTAAAAATATCAATTAAGATTGATAACAATAGATTACTAGTAATTGAAATTGTTTAAATTAACTATGAAATCGGTGATTTTATTTGAAATAAAAATTTAATTTTAAAACAAAATATTTCAGTTTTTCTTGTTTTAAATGAAATGTTTCGTATTTGATTACCCATTGTTAATGATGCATGATAAATTAATTTAAATATGAATATCATGAATATGAGAAATATATACAATTATATACACGTAACCTACATTGATCTTTTTTCTCTTGTAGGTGCCATCCTTCATTTATCTACAAGGATACTTTGTCTCATTCTATTAAGTTATATTTTTGTTACAACTTAGCTAAAGTTGTTCTGTCTCATGCTCTGAGAGAGAGAGAGAGAGAGAGAGAGAGAGAGAGAGAGAGAGAGAGAGAGAGAGAGAGAGAGAGAGAGAGAGATGTATCAAATGCACTGACCAAGATGTATTCCGTGTAAGTGAAATATCTACGTACATGTACATTTATTACCTATACATTCACAGTCTTGTAGTATCATCTGAAACTGTCGGTAAAAATGACAGAAGAGCACAGCTAGCTTTGTGTAACAAACAATTATACATATGTGAGCTTTCATTTCGGTGAATTTATGTTCATAATAATTCACCATAATATATATCAGTCGCTTTATTTGTGGTACATACGTACCATATATCATTGCGGGAGTATATTTAGGATATTTGATATACATGTATGTGAGTTGGGGTCCATTTCCACAAGTTGTGAGTGCGTGTATAATGGGTACTGCCTTCCCTGAAAATCTTATTTAAAAAAATATGCTGAATTTGGTTGAAAACAATATACTTGTATTTTCTGAATACCGATCAAATGTGTGGGTGTGTGTGTCTGTCTGTACGTGTGCGCCACGAATCATACATACGTATAATGCATTTCAAAATAGTTTTAGTGCAATGCTTTATTCTTACGTTGTTTTTTTTTTTAATTTTTATTTTTTCCTCGATTTTCCTGTTTTCTTAGTCGTCATTTATTCATTTTTTCAATAATATTTTAGTTAAAATCAGATGTTGTTTTAAATAATTTTGACACAAACATTAACTGATAAAGAAGTAAATGCAATTAAGGGTTGTAGTTTTATTCTCGATTTCATCAACAATTCGAGATTTATTATTTACCATGGTGTTTATAAAATATTGTTGATATTTTTGCTGTTTTTTTATTTACTGTTGTTTGTCAGTAAATATATATTTGACATTGGATTATTGTTTTTTCTTGCCTTTTATATTCAAAGCAGTTTATTTCCAAAAAATATCTTGTTTGTTGCATAACTTTAAATTCCTATTCGAATAACCGAATACCGATTTTGTAACCGGTTATTATTGTTCAGTATACTGCCCGGTTAAATGTTAAGGTGCCTCACTACACCTTGAAATAGTTTCTCAAATCGGCAGAAAATTACTTGATTATGATAGAAAGCATGATGGATAAGAAGTTTATATGTCAAATAGGCGAAAAATATGCAATTCTAGATTTAAAAAAAGATATTTTTTAAAAAGGTCATTCAGTAAACATGAACAAAAGCCCCAGGTGGATTCGAACTCATGATCTGCGGTTCACAAGTCTGATACTTTAACCACTGAGCTATGATGATACACATCTGAATCGATTGATACAAACAGTTTAACATAACATTTAGATCGCCAAAAGTATAAGTCTTGGTGTAGTGAAGTACCTTAAGTTGTTTTGTATCTGAATATACATTAATTTTTCTTCTACTTTATAATAATATATATCTTAATGCAAACCTTACAAAATAGAGATTTAAAAACATAAGTTGGAAATTCCAAGATTAAGTTGGAAAGAACTTTGAATTCATGCAATTAAGATACAGTTGAATTTCAAAAATTACATTTTGAATGACCACGATTTATTAATAAGCTGGATTTCAATGATTAAAATTGAAAACGCCATCGTTAATTTTCAACATTTAAGAAGATATTAAATGTTAAATGTGCGTATAAATCTTCAACGCAAAAAATACTGGAAATTCCAATTTCCAACTTGTAAATGCCAAGAATTGAATTGGAATTTTCAAGATATAAAGTTGTAAATTACAACCATTCATATTGTTAGGAATTCCAACTTTAAACTTTAAAGATTTTGTTGTTTTAATCACAATATTGTATATGCCATTATATTTACTTTTACTGGTATATTTTATTCTCTTCCGATGGTGTTACCATGCATTCACCAAATTACGATTTAACTATTTTCAATAAGCTTGTCTTTTTGTATATATACACATTCCGTTAAACTTAAGACTGTCGTCAAGCATATTGATAGTATTTTTGAAAACATCAAGGAATGCTAATTTACAACATGACACACAGTCGAGGGGAAACTACTCGATCGATAGAAGTCTGTGTAAAGTAAAATCAAAGTACTGAAGTACTGTCGGGAGTTGATTTTATTGATTATTATCAATTTTAAAATCAACGATATGTTATGCAAATTAATTTTTATAATATGAATTCTCGAACTTTTCCGACAAGAATTTCGAGAAAACCCCATATGAATCATGTTGTGTAATACTTAAAGATAGAATTAATTCCATCAAACTGTGTATCAGTAATCGAAATGTTTCTAAAAATTGTACACGTCTGGATCCAATCAATATTGAACTCTAGTCTCGCTCAACCAGACGCTCGGCTGTCTCCGTTAATCTCCGACTACCAAGAGAGACTCTCTGCTTGAGAGAGCCGAGCGTCTGGTTGAACGAGACTATATTGAACTCTAGCGTAGGAATACATGCAACTACTAAAAAAACAATTGAATTGTTCGAACTATATAAAATCCGACTATTTTCAAGGTATTTATAGATACTTTTCTTTTGAAAAACAATGGTACAGCATACCGTACACCAAATTTATCTATTATTTTCAAGATCTACGTCTTGTCAGCGGTGATGATTTGTGCTTAGGTCCAAACACTGTTTCACTTTCGGTTTGCAAGAGTAACTGCATAGGAGAGTTGATTAAAATCAACTCCCAAAAAGTCAATGTGGGTAATATGAATATGGAAGGAGCTATTCCCAAAACATACAAACAAATAAAGTATGATTGATGATAGATTTGATCACGCTCCGAAATTATCACCTCATAATATTCAAAGAATGATTCCTTATTACTTATATTTATATTATTTTAAGCCATCGTACGATTAAATTTAAATTTATTTTTTTTCAATTGCCGAGAAAAATATAAAACGTGTCTGCATGTGCTAATAGATAACGTTTTGGGTTGTTTTTAAATTTACATGGATTTCATTTTGTTTAAAAGCAAACAACAACAACATGAAAAAACACCAAAAGGCACAGGATGGCTTAAATATGCAACACAAATATCCATATATTTACAAAGAACCCTGCAATTGGGGCAACTATTTACTTGATATTGTCACCAGCTTTGAACTGCTTGCGAAGATAAAAGGCACTTGGCTACGATTTTAGATCAAAATTTTATTTTCTATTTCTTTTGTAAATAATTGTATACCTGCGCATTTTTAATGATTGACCAAAATTGAAATGTTAGAATTCAAGTTATAAAAGGGAGATACGGAGGTAAGAATTAATTAGAAGTCTTACATATGAATATTTGTTTATAAATAATGTAAAGTGTGGAATTACTTCTTTGACAATTAAAATGACTCGCTGCAACAATAAGGTATATTGATTTAATGTGTTAAAGAGACTTGGACACGATTTAAGACCAAAAATTTTATTTTTATTTTTTATGTATAAAATAGTTTACCGGTGCATTTTAAATGATTGACCAAAATATTGAATGTTAAAGTCAAGTAACAAGCGAGATACAGAAGTAAGAATTGGTTGTTATGTAAACAAAGCTCGAGTCTTATAGTTGTTTACAAATAAGTAATGTAAAGATATACCATTTCCTAGACAAAATGACTTGTAAAAAACAACTTAAACTGAATCAATATCTTCATTAATACTAGTATCAACAAAAGAAAGATACATTTTTAAAATTGAAACTTACACTAATACAACACATATGTAAAAACTTACAATATTCGAGCTTTGTTTACAAAACAAAGAATTATGAACTCTGTATCTTGCTTATAACTTGATATTTAATGTTCAAATTTTGACGTAGCATTAAAAACTTATATATTTATCAGTATAAATATTGAAAATGGGAAAATAAAATTTGAAAATTTTAAGTCAAATTAATCGTGTCGAAGTCCCTTTAACAGATAATATTATCAAACAGGGAAAGCAACATTTGATTGAAACTTATATTAATATAAAACATATGTAAACAACAAGCTAGCCCGAACTTTGTTTAAAATATAAAGAATTTCAAACTCCGTGTCTTGCTTAAATTATAACACAATATTTACATTCAAATTTTGCAAAGTACATGTACTAAAAATACACATATAGTAACCATTCTTTATAAAAATAAAATTTAAAGTCTTGAGCTCAAATCGTTTCTAAGTCCCTTTAAATCTTTTCTTGCATCCTAGGAGCTCATAAAGCCCGGAAAAAAACCTTAAACCCCCTTTCGAAAAAAAATTTATCCCTGGGTCCAAGCATGGGTTTTATTTGTTCATATGAATTTTTTACCGCGTACATGTTCCTTAGGTACTAGTATATTGTTAACTTTGTTAAAAACATTTATATCTTAATTCGTAATTAACTGAGCATTCTTCTCCAAAAGTTGTTGATTCTCTAGCTTTTATTAGTTCAACTCATGGCCGATAAACTGACGGGCTTTTCATACCAAAAATTAAAAATAAAAAGCCTATATGTTAATTTTGTAACACTCGAACCTTGTTTTTTCATATATATGTTTAAAGTACATTGTACTGACAAATGCTTCTTTCTCTACTGTACTATCTGAAAGTTTTAAATATCAATATCTATACAGGTATGCAAGAACATATCTTAACAGCTATAATAATCACCTAATTTTGTTACATTTTCCAAGTGTTAAATACTTTATTTACTATTTTCTATTCAGCAACCTTGTAGCTATAGATGAGCCTTGTTTTCGTATCAAAGAATTGTGAGCTCTGTGTCTCGTTTCTAACTAGTTTACTGGTGTTAAAATTACCTTTAGTAGTTAACCATGCATAATGTACATTGAATACTTTATCAAATTGGGGGGAAAATTTGAATGAAAAAATTGTGACCATGACCCTTTAATATGAAATGTCTTAAGTTTATTAAATAAACATTACAGCGAATCCCTACATAAATTAATCATAACAAATTTGAATCCATTGTCAGTAGGACTTTTATGGATATATTAAATTTTTTTTATTGGTCGGGTTCGTTGTACGTCAGTTATCGGAACTTTTCGGACTTTTCCCTCCAAGTTCTCCGGAACCATTCCTTTTGAGTTTCGCCGTCGCTTACGCGCCATGTCGGAAAGCGATTCTGACGATAGTAGATCCACTTGGGTTCCTTATAGGGACCGGGAAGAGTGGAAAGATGTAACTCCTGTCCCCCAGGACGACGGCCCCGCCCCTGTGGTACAGATTGCATACTCTGACGACTGTAAGTATTCTAGAATAAGACCGAAACATGATATATAGGTCGTCGCTTGGCTGGCCATGTTTGCATTGGTTTGTGTTTATTATGGATGTACATGTAAAGCATGCTCTTTGGCAGTGGGCCAGGTGCCAAGGAAAATTGTCAAAAAAGTCTTCCATAAGTCCTTGTTATAACCTTTCTAGATTGTCAGTTCGGTTTAAGTAAACAATTTTGATTCAGGTTGTAGTAAGATTGCTGTGAACTTGTATGATTGGGGGGGGGGGGGGGGGGGGTCATCATCTGAAATGAAAAATTTCCAAGGAACAAATCACTGATGTCTCGAATGCATTATAATTTTGTTCAATTTTTTTAATAACATATTTTTTTTCAACCAATATTACCAACAACTTTCAATTGATTTACTAGCCATTTTATAATTAATCATTTCCTTCTTTAAACATTGCTTGCTATTCATGCTTATGAAATTGAGTTCTCAGAGTTTATTTTTTTTTCATGATTCAATAACTATACAGCTGGAAAAATATTGATGGTTTTTTGTACAAAAAATTGTATAAATTAATAAATAGATGAATCACTTTTGAAATAATACATTTTATAAGTCTAGTAGGAAAGGAGGAATGGGCATATAAATACATTGAAAATATACAGAGGGACCGGGAATCGAACCTGGGACTCCTGCAGTTCTAGTCAGGAGCTCTACCACTGAGCTACCCAGGTTGATATCCACAGTTCATAATACTACTTTTTAATGAATATATATGATACATGTAGTTAAATATCCAGATCAGTTGTAAAAATCGTTAGCCACAGCATCACTCTTTAGTGTCTTCTGTTGTAGTTCAGGATGTGTATGACTATTTCCGTGCAGTCATTGACAAGGAGGAGATTAGTGATAGAGCCCTGGAATTAACTAAAGATGCAGCACGACTGAATGCAGCCAACTACACAGTGTGGTGAGTATTGCCTCACTGATTGATATTTGTTAATTTATGTTGTGCTACAGAGTTCATTGAAGATATTTGCCGCTTCAGTCAGTGACAAAATTTGCAAGCAAACAGCTTCAAGTCATGCTATATCTTACAGTGTTAGAATTTATCTAATTATTCTCTAATATGTTATAGAATTTATTAGAACAAAAACTGTTGATGCTGTCTTCAAATTCTGTTAGATGATTATAATTGAAAATAGCTATAGCTTATTATGGTTGTATTGATATTGGTCTCTGTGATGTTTTGGAAAGTAGAGAATGATAAACAATTTCAGAAAACATTTTTAAGGATGGCCTCCAGTGAGTGAGCATGTGTGTGTTCAAAATACACATTATCTTATTGTTTGTAAAGATAAGTTTTGAGGAAGTGTAATAGCATAAGAATGAAACAAAATATTGTGTTTTCTCCAAGAACTAACATGCTTAATATGTTTAAAGTCATTTGTAATGATACATTGTAAGTTTTTAAGAAGTGTAATAGTGTTTTACGTACGTTAAAAAAAAACCCACTCACATGATGCCTTGTAAGTTTCAAAAAAACGTAATAGTGTAATACAAAATAACCCCACTCCATTGATTCCAAGAACTGACATTCATGTGCAGGTAAGAAAAGGTCAAAGGTGATCAAAAATTCTCACAGGTGTCATTGCTCAGGGTTGAAGATGGCATGAAGGATAAAGACGATGGGTCACCGACAGGTCGAAAGACTGAGTCTGCATGGTCTGTAAAATCTGAAGACCACAGGTTAAATACATGTAGCAGCTAATTAAAACAAACTTTTACATAGAAATTCATGTAGGAAGAAGAGAACACATTACTCAGAAGGGGCCATATCTGCCTATTATTCTGATTTGCATGTAACAATTTCAGTTTTAATACATGTATCACTGTTTCATGCTGCCTGTATATGTATCAATCCATGTTCAATTTGATCTATATATTAATTATTTCACCTTTTTTCAATTTTTTTCTTCATAAGCACTAATTTTAATATGTCGTTTACAAATTTAATGCATATTATTTTAAAAAACATTAATGCCCCCATTTCTTGGGATTGGCAGATAGTTGGTGGGGGTGGGAGGGGGAAGAAAAAAATCTTGATGAACATCAATGCAATGCCTCATTTGTTGATTGTTTTTTACTATTAAGGTGATAACAAAACACACTTTTCTGAAGTCTTTTGACTGGTGCTAGTACATCAATATGTACATTATCTGATGTTATATAACATGCTGAATGATAGTCATAATTGTTTATACATTGGACAGCAGCATGCAGAGAGGCAGGGCGAGATTATTGTTTATAAAAATCATCAATATATTGGCTGCTTTAAATTCCATTATCATTACTATTGACAAATATCCAATGGAATATGATTCTTGAATAACACCTCCAAATGAATAATTTACTTCTCAAGTCTTTACATCAAATTTAATATTCAAAACTCTGTATGCATTCATATTTCTCACTAGTATGACAAGCTGTTCACAACACTTATTTTGTTGTCTGCCGTACATCAAAATCTTTTTTGGGGGGATTTTTAAGACACCACCATTAGATTTTAAATATAAATTCATCTTGTCAAACGCAGTGCATTGTGATTTATGCTTTATTTAAAATTACAACTGTCATCCATGAGACGGCAATTTAAAGCATCTGTGGTTTATTTTCTGGGAGAGGGGGGGGGGGGGGTTGAGATGGGGTTATCCAAGTTACAATGTACAGTATTTTTGGTCAACCAGTGAATGGGGAATGAAGAAACTTTGACAATGTACAGTATTATCGGTCAACCAGTGAATGGGGAATGAAGAAACTTTGACAATGTACAGTATTATCGGTCAACCAGTGAATGGGGAATGAAGAAACTTTGACAATGTACAGTATTATCGGTCAACCAGTGAATGGGGAATGAAGAAACTTTGACAATGTACAGTATTATCGGTCAACCAGTGAATGGGGAATGAAGAAACTTTGACCACACAACACTAATTTGCTGATGGGAAGTTGGACGTTTGCCTGAAAATTGATTATAATGTTCCATTACCATGAAGACAGCCAATTTTTTTTCATCTTTATTGATTTTTGTTTGTATGGTTTAATGGTAATTGGCCATTTTCATGTTCTTTCTTTGAATTTTTTTTTTTTTGGCTTTTTCCTCAACATGAATATGCATTGTCCTGATTATCTAGCATTCATTGGTCAAAGAATCTGTTTATATGTACCGGTAATATATGTAAATATTGGACTTGTGTCTTGACCTCAAAGAAAGTTAAAAAGTAAAATGCTTTGTCATTCTTTGACGCTGTGTAAAATGGCAATTTGCCATTGAGGTTTGATATGTATGCTAAACATTGGACTGAATATAGTGAAAGACTTTCAGAGTTACAGCAAAAGAAGTTTCCAGTCTTTGAGATTAGCATTTGTTTGGTTTGCTGAATGTAGGGCTTTGTAGATTGAATGTGATCAAATGAACGTGACTGAATTGCCCTAAATTTAGTCCATGAAAGAAGTTTTTTTACATTGTCTCATGTAAAATTGCCTTTACTAGGGTTAAAGATATTGTCATTTTGTAGAAATTCCTGCAATAGAGCATGTCTTTCTTGCTTAGATTCACAGAGATTAAAGATATATTATTAGTAAGTGAATCGGCAATATATAGAATTATCTATTCTGTAATGTAAAGCTTTTTGGTTATTGTATAGAATATTGGATGATTCATTTTCTGTTATGAATGTTGTGGTCTAAGAGACAGGTGATATAAAAAAACTGATCAATTATTGATATAAATGCTGATTGAAACTATGAAACTACAGATAGAATATCTTAGTGAAATTACTGAACACAGAGTGCAGATATAACTTAATAGGGTGTTGCACCTGAAGGCATTGACTTGATCTTGAAGGTCAAATGGTTATACCTGGGCAGGTAAACTAAAGTGAGAGAGAGAGAGAGAGAGAGAGAGAGAGAGAGAGAGAGAGAGAGAGAGAGAGAGAGGGGGGGGGAGAGAGAGAGAGATGTGGTTAGAACCAGTAATCTATGTGATTGCTAAAAATATACATGTAAACAAAGTTTGTGTGTAATTATATGTATTCAGGGCAGCACGAATCCCTTATATTACTGTGTGTGCTATAATCATGTTCTAGCTGGCTCATATATTGAAATAAAATTAATCTGAAGGGAAAGTATCTACAGTCATGTTAATGAAGTAATGTATACAGGTATATTATAAAAAGAGATCATTTTGAAGCTTGAATTTTAGTTTCACAATTTTGATGTTTCTTTACAATTTTAACTACCGCCAAGGAATTTTTATTCGTCAACCAAAATTTGAATTTTATTACAGTCATGTACCCTATACATGTATGTTGTAAACATGGCTCATGCCATGTGTGGTTTTTTTAACACCATTTTTTATTTGACAAACTCTAGCAAACACAAACATTACCGGTATTTAATTATGCTCATGTAAATTAACTTCTTTAGAAAAAAAAAATAGATTAAAAAGAGACTTTAGCAGTGTATAACCACACACTTATGTCAACAAAAAGCATGACAAGAGCCTTGTTTACAAATGAGAGTCCTGCATATGTAATTATTGAATCCATGTATAATTTACCTAGTATGTTGTAGTCCAAGGGCACATATAACAAGTTTCCCATGACATTTTTGCCATCATCTGTTTCTCTCATGAGAGGAGATGCTACACTTGACTATTATCTGTCTGTTCTGACATAGAAAAAATATGAATCACTGTAAGAAAATTAAGATTACCCGGTACTTTGAATACCATTGACTTTCTCTGTGTTGGTGATTGAACAACTTAAATAAGACCTTGGACTTTGGGTAGGATGTAAATATCTTTTTCTTACATCAAAACAAGTTAAAAAAAATTGAGCTGATTTCAAACTTGTGAAATTTACACAGATTTTGTACTCTTAGCTCAAAAGCAAGACAAGTCTTGTTGATTTCAAAGAGCCATGGCTGAGTGGCCAGCAATAAAATAATCAGGCCTACATCACATTGCCGTTTGACACAACTTCTAAAGTCCAACCTCTTGTTCAAATAATTCTTTTTGTGTATTTCCCATATATCAAACATGATGCGTAAAGCAAGTGTGACAGTCAAATGATGACAATTTGTAGATCGAGAAGTACCAGGCACGCTGATTATTTAAAAAATCTTGTTTTCTATTTTTGTAGGCACTACAGAAGAATTCTTCTAAAAGAATTGAAGAAAGATCTTAAGGAAGAGTTGAAGTACATTACCGACATGATCCTCTTGCATCCTAAGAACTACCAAGTATGGTCAGTACTGTGGACTCGCCAACATTTGTTGAATACCAATAAGTGTACCGGTATATCATTGTTTAGCCGATCCACAAAATTCAGTGCTCTTTGAAGCGCAGTTTCTAATAAGGAATGGTGAAGATTCTTGTGTCATCTTTACACAAGAAATTATGTCAGGTGCCCCAAATCCCCCAAAACACCAGCCCTCCTCCCAAAATTTGATAAAATTAACTGAAGAATTTTAAGTAGGCTTTAGAGAGGTAATTATATTCCCTCTACATATTGATCAAGGAAAACACTTATTAGTTAAAATAATAGTAGGTGATTTATAGGAATAAATTGGGATAAACTTACCTACTTACCTCTTCCTTGCTCCTCCTTAGGCAATAGCAAATTGAATGTAATTAAAACAAAACAAGACTTTTCAAATATATGGAATGCACACATATTTAAATCCTTCCAAATGTTATCTCTGCTTTAGTCATTCCTTTTTTAACCTTAAGTCATTGACTATATTGTACAAATCAATTTATTGAAAGCAATGTATCGTAGCTATATAGCTATATAAAGTCCTTGAAAAGATGAATGCAGATTTAGTTAGATGATTGACTGTGAAGTTTCGTCCAACAGGCATCATCGCCAGGTCATTGTGGACTGGCTACGTGATCCAGCCAATGAACTCGAGTTTACAGCCAAGATTCTGAAGAAGGATGCCAAAAACTACCATTGCTGGCAATACAGGTCAGTAATAGTGGTGTAACCATAGGGAACTACCATGATTGGCAATAGTGGTCAGTAATAGTGGTGTAGCTGTAGGAAACTACCACTGCTGGTAGATACAGGTCAGTGGTGTAACCATAGGGACCCACCACTGCTGGTAGATACAGGTCAGTGGTGTAACCATAGGGATCCACCACTGCTGATGTAAACAGGTCAATAACTGTCCTACATAACAGAGTGGTTTTAGTGGTGAAACCACAAGGAACTAGCATTGCTTGTGATACAGGTCAGTTATGTATCCTTAGTGATGAAACCATAAGATACTACCACTGCTGGTTATATAGGCTAGTAAACAGTGTCAAAGTGGTGTATTTATATCAAACTACCACATAATGGTAATACAGATTGAGAATTTAGACCACTAGTGGTAAATTCTATCACTTCTACAGAAATTTTCTTAGCATTCAATCCCTAGTGGTGAAACTGGTAGAAGTTTCGCTTTCTGTTCCTTTAGTTTATGTCTGCTATCGGTACTCTCTTACATTTATTGCATCAGATGAGAAACTATATTCAAACTATTAGGGTTGTATTAATAGCTTGTTGTATGAGATGATCTAAAGATGAGAGATGATCTGAAGATGAAAGAAAGTGTTAAAATTGACATCTTTCATTCAGTTGAGCATCTTGCAGTCATAACTTTAAACTTGACTGAGAATACTTGATTCTTATAGCAAAAATACCTAAAAAGTATTAGTATTTAAACAAACGATTAACTGTGTGTCTATGACAGTAATGCTGCATTATCAGGATATAGTGATTTAATCCCTATTTGACCTGTGTGTGACCTTTTGATTGCAGACAGTGGGTGTTACGGGAGTTCGGGTTGTGGGATCAGGAGTTGGCCTACATTGACACTCTCCTAAAGGAAGACCTGCGGAACAACTCGGCCTGGAATCAGCGGTACTTCGTGGTCAGTAACACCACAGGCTTCACCGAACAGGTGGTCAACCAGGAAGTCGAGTAAGGATTAACAGAGTCTTACTTTCTTAAACTTTTCCTTTAGGGAACTAAAGATTTGCTTACTGTAGATTTGCAACTATTAAATCATGATGGTTTTAATTTCACTATGTTCGCGATTTATCATTTTGCCATGAAATTAAACCCATCGTTAATAATTATAAGTTTTTAAAAAGTGATAATGCTCATATTTCTGATCTATTGGTATTATTGGAGGGTGAAATTAAAACCATCGTGATTGGTACTTTTCGAGAAATCATGAAATTTTAATTCAGTGGAATTAAAATTACTTAAAGTATACATGTATTAACTTAAGGGGGAGAGGAGGGGGCTTCAAATTTTTATTTTTAAAGCTGAAATAAAATGCATTGTACTGTAAAAGAGTTTGATGTTTTTACTCATGTTTGTAGTTTATCATGATTATCTTATTTGATTCTTGTTTAATATGGGCATTATCCAGCTGTATTATCAATCATGAAAATTTGTTTTCTATTTTTTTAAAGATATACCCAGGAGTTTATTAAGAAGGCACCAAACAATGAAAGTGCATGGAACTATTTAAAAGGGTAGGTACACTATTTCCAATATGTACATTTGTATTCTTATTTTCACCATCAGATAATTGAAGGAATAATAACCTGTTTCTGCTGTAGTGTCTCAAAACTGTAAAAAGTGATGTATTATTTCAAAAATATCACTATCAAAAAGCAGTCTTACTTTTGCTTCTGGGTACTTCAAAAGAGAGAAATTGTATAATGCTGAGATGTAATATTTTGGCGTAAAGGATTATTTCAGAGGATTTGAAAGTCAAAATGGTCATTCCTGAGATCTTTGCAAACCTCCAATGGATTTGATTTCATCCTTTTTCTTCCTTTGCCAATCACATCCCTGTTTATAGGATTTTAAGGGTCCCAGTATATTTTCAGGGTGCTGATGGACTTTGAGCTACACAAGTACCCGGGCCTGCTCGACTTTTGCCAGCAGCTGTACGACGAGCGCTACAGGTCGCCATACCTGATCGCGTGCATGATTGACACATATGAGGAGATGCTGGAACAGAACTGTGGAGAACAAAGGGAGGTTCTAGAGAAAGCTGTATCGGTATGTCCATACTGTAGACATGATATAGTACTGTAAATGATGTGGTAAGGCTGTAAATGTTATGGCAGTGTTGTAAATGTGGTACTACTGAAAATATGTCGGCAGAACTGTATATTTGATGATGGTACTGAAAACATGATGGCAGTGTTGCCAACTTGGAGACATTATTGTAAACATGGTGTCAGAGCTGTAAACATGGTTTCAGAGCTGTAGACATATTGGCAGTACTGTAAACATGTTGGCAGTACTGTAAACTTTGTAACATTATTGTGAACATGGTAGCAGTACTGTGAACAGTTTTGTCAACATTCTGGCAGAATTGTAAACATGTTGACTGAACTATAAATATGGTGGCAGTGCTGTAAATGTGATTGCATGTTTTTCCATGACTAAAGATACTAAGTTGCATTACATGTATTTTTGAACAGTAGTGATCATTGATTGCAATGTACATTTTCTGCCTATAAAACTATTTAGTTAAATGTAAAGGAGATCTCAGAAATATGTGTTTCATATTAAAAGCAATAACAAACTAGTAAGGAAATTGACTGCTTATGGTGTTAAATAAGACCACCAATTTTGGATATATATTTGATGGACCATTAATATTGTTATTTTAATGAATTAGATTCTAGTGAATATACTACAATGGGGAACTACAAAATCAAGAATGTTTAATTTGTTATTTTGTAGCTATGTAGATCCTTGGCGGAGGAATACGATACCATCCGGTCAGAATACTGGAACTTCTTATCTCGGATTCTGTCCAGTAAATACGGAAGTGAAAACGCAGCACAGACATCGTCATGACAATAATTCCCCCAGAATTTCGGGGATAATGTCTGACGTATAAAACTGTGACAAAGGACAATAATTTTTTTTTTAAAAAGGCGTCATCATTGTGAGTCTGCATGTAGTCTACTCCTGCTGCCAGCCATTGTACCAGATGTCCTGTAACTGCCCCACTGCTTGTGTTATTGTTCATTTTGTCTAAAACACGCAGGGATTTTCTTAACCACGATATGTAATAGTTTACTAGATGTAAATGTGTATGTTGTAGTAGTATTGAAATAATTTATAAGTGGAACTTAAAAGATGCAATGAAGTCCTTTTTGTACAAGTTTGTTTTATTTGAGAAAAATTTGAGCCTCCTATGGCACATTAAGTTGGACAAGCAGTAGGTGTGCCACTTTTAAGGTGTGATCCTGAATAAACTAGGAAGATAAATATGCCCAAAGTACGTACAAGCCTCTCAAGAATCTCTGATTTTACTGTCAATTTAGTAAATGTGGATTGAGGAGGTGTGGTGCTACCTCAAAAGTTTACCTCCAATTAATCTGGTCATTACATACAGCACACATACCTGAACCTTTTTGCAGGGATACTTTTATAGATTAAGCAAAATTATATTTACGAGTAAAATGTAAATCAAGAACATCTAATTAATTGTAGATTATGTGGTGACCTGCAAAAAAAAAAATGCTGTTTTCAAAATGTTGATACAGTGGATCATGATTTAAGAACAATGGTTGTTTTGTTGTTGTTTTTTTTATTCTGTATTACTTCCATTTTGACAACGTTGTGTTCTTCTTTAATATCAGAGGCTCTTTGTTTCAATGATAACATGAAATGTGATTCAGAATTAGGAAATATATTTGTAGATTTAATAAAACAGGAATGTTCGAGTATAAATCTGTTAAGATTTTGCATTTCCAATTATATTTCAAAGCAGGGCATTATATATAGACATCTCATGTGTGTGCAGATGAATATTCTTGGTTTTTTAGGTTTGGTTTTTTTTGGTACAGTTAAGCCTGGCTTGAACAAACAGGGAAAAAGGAAAGGAAACACAATTTTTAGTGATATAAGTTGTTAAAAGACATATTGCTGATGAAATTTAATATTGTCATTAGACTTGAAGTTGAAGTGTCAAATTACAAAACTGTTCAAATTATAGACAGGTTTAGCGGTAAAAGTAAAATGTACTAGTAATAGACAATTTGTGTGACTTTTCTTTTTGAAACTGTAATCATGTAATTGTATACATTCCACCATGCCCCACTATCCCCCTTTTGGAACCCCTCGGGTATCTTTGAATGAACCCAAGGAGTTCCAATTTTTACAACCCTTCCTTGATTGACAATATGTAATGGCTTTGATAACAAGCAGCCCAGCAGATACAATTAATACCAATCAGAAGCATTGTGTGTTAACCTTTAAGAGAATCCATTTTTAGCACATTTGAAATAAAATGTGAAGAAAATACCCAGCATTGTGTTGAGTTAGTTATTTTTTAAAATAATGGTCAGAAGTGTAAAAAAAAAAATACTGCAGTATGAAGAAGAATCAAAGAAGTTTTTCTTGTTACAAAATTTAAGTTTTTTCGTAGTTTTATATGAAGCATTTCCATTTTGATGCATATTGTTTTAAAATATAAACATAAACAGGTATAGCGTCGTTTCCCGTTATTTTGCCTTAATTCACTTGTCTTTAAACAATTTTTAAGAAGGATCTTTTTCGGAAATAGATTTAAAGGTATAGGTACCTGTCACATTAGAATTTCCTTTTAACTGTTTAAGCTGAACACTTCTTGTAAATTCCGGTAGGCACCGTCATACAGGTACTTCATGTATAGTATATAAACCCTCTGATTTCGTTCACAAATGTTGTTGGTCGCTTTCTGCTAGGAGAGTGGGTAACTCTAGAGGTCGTGGGTTCAAGCCTTGGCCGGGGCAGAGGTGGAGGTCCAATAAAAGTGAATTTCCTTGTGCCTTATTTATATCTACATGTATTTACTTCATTATGGGCTTGTATATGTCAATTTGAGAGTTATTGCAATGTCTGTGCTTATTATTCTTCTCTTCGAGAAGTGGACAGGCATAGCCTACATCCATGTGGATGTAGGCTATGCCTGTCCACTTCTCAAAAGAGAATATGCTTATTATATGAATATATGTCAAGTCGCAGGCAATTTTTATGTCAAGTTTTCACTCTTTTTATTACAAAATAACAGACAGGAATTATGAATTCTAGGACTAGAATATGACCTTGAACTTGCCAAATGTCCTTGGGTCAAACTCATGACTCACTTTCATGTCAAAAGCAATATTTGCAAAAGTAGGAACTTCCACTGTTCTTCATAAGAATGGTAGAGCAGACACAAATTATGAAGGTTTTCTGGGACAGTGACCTAATCTTGCCCAAATGACCTTAATTGGGTCAAGAACATGACACACTCTCAGGTCAGAAGCAATCTTTTTGAGAAATAAAAACTTCCAATGGAAGTTCCATGTTTCTTTATAAAAAGATATTGGATAGACACAAATTACGAACTTTTCTTTCCGGTGACATTGAACTGTTTGCCCTTGTTGTGAAGTTAATTAAAAAAAAATTCTTTTTAAAATATGATGTAAATTGTTTACAAAGTACATGCAAGATTGTGTTTATCAATTTGAGGCATTTTTCCTTCCAAATTGTCAGTTTTAAAGTTGGCGTTTGTACTTAAAATGCTGGAAATTCTAACATTTATTTTAAATTTAATTTTTAAAGATATGTATATTGAAGAAGGTCAAGTATGAAGTTGGAAATTTCAAGATAATTGTAAATTATAAACTTAAGGTAAAAAATCCAAATTGAAATTGGATACCAACTGAAAATAAAAGTTTTCTGCTGAAAACTTTCTAAATTTTGTGGGAAGATTTAGACACCAATACGCTACCATATACGAGTGATCGATTTTTCCGGGTATGAGTTGCCTCCCTGTACCGTCAATCGACGTCACCCGAAGCCAAAAAACCAAAGGCATCGGTAGTCTCGTCAAGAAAGCAAATCTTCAGTTATGCCGTTTTAGAGATGATAAAGATAGGATGTAAGTAAAGAATTTTTGGATGTCTTTGTATGATAAATAAAGTTTTGTCGAATATACTGTAAGAAATACATAAACTGTAAAATATATTTTCTACTTTCGTTTTGAAGCATGGCTTATAATGCAGTGAAAAAAAAATAATTAAGAAATATTTTTTTTCAATTATAAGATGCCTTTAAAACAGAATTCCCAAGAAGGATTTGAAATATATTGTTTACTGCATTGTTTCAATTGTGTGTGTGTGTGTGTGGGGGGGGGGGGGGTAAATTGATCCTTACTTTGCTAACTTTTGCTAATCTTTTGTTTATGATTGCCGGAATTAAGATGTTTTTTTCTGCTACACCATTATTTACAGACATTTTTTCTTTGGTTTTATTTTTTTGCATATGGAAGTAAAAGTAATTTATATGTTTTGTTAATTTAAAATGTTAAAATCAAAAGAAGTCTATATATTGTACACTTTCTAAGGCCTGTTCAGTAGGACAAATGTTCGCAAGTTGTCACAATGGGTAGCAATTGCAAGTCAGAAGTCTGCTGGTCAGGCCTCTAGATGTCGGAAAATGGAAATCAATTAATTCTTTACCACAATTACATGCAGGTTTAATTATATTACTGTCAGACTGAGTATTTTGTACAGTCTTGTAGAAAGAAAGGCTATTTCAAACTACCATTTATTATGTGACGGTTAGCTAGGCCCCGCTGTCACCAACTTTCCTCAAGTCAATACTTGGCCTCAAGTATGAGTTTTGATATCAAATTAATGCAATTTTCATTGCAATAATTTGAGTTGAGGACTGATCGAGTTGAGTGATGTTAACATTTAAATGACTACAGCTAAGGCCATACCATTTCTAATACTGGCACCAGATAGCTCAATTGGTAGAGCACCTGACTAGAGATTCAGGGGGCCCGGTTAGAATCCTGGTCTGGTCCATCATATTATTTCTCCCCGTTACATTTGATGCTTATAATGCAAACCCCTGGAACTGACAGGTACACTCCTGTCATGGAAAGAGTGTGGGGTGATCTTTAGGAAAATGATCATCTAAGGGGGAAAAATGTGAAGTATTCCTATTCCATTCCGTTACAAATAACTCTTTTTTATGGTTATTATTAGAATCTATATACTGAACACTGCATTCCATTTTTTTTAAAATAATAGCAAGGTCTTTTTTTAAACATGCACAAGTGTATATTTATCTCTTTAGCTCAATTGACAAATTAGACCAAAGATTAATTGACGGAGACTTCTCATTCTCTCTGTACTAGCTAATTAAAGTACAACTAGCTAGTACATAAAGCTACTCAGGTCACTAATACAGCATATTTTCATACTATGAAAATTATAATTATCTTTTAAAAGTGATCAGAAATAACACTGTGATTCACTTTTTGGATCGCATTCCTTGTATTTTATCCAATTTCAAGTTTTAAAAACTTAAATCAGTGTATATATTATTACATGTACTAGCTGTTTTCAAGTTAGGAACAGTAATCTAAGACTCACCACGAAGGTTAACGCCAAGGAGAAATGCCTTAAATAGGTTTTAATAATATTTATCAAGGTGAAGGTCAAATCAATACTTATATAATTAATGGTCAATGGTTTAACCATATAGAATTTATAAGTTCTTGTCATATAATTATGTGGAATTTTATATTTTTGTAGAGTCCATATTTGCAAACTGCATTATCATTTCTACAAGACTTAGAGATGTATGCTGCTCGAGTTTGCAAGGATTGTGGGGCGGACTGCGTCTTCTTCTGCGAGACATGTGGGAAGGACCTGTGTTCTGTCCATAAGGGCGTACACATGGTAGACCTAGACAATGCCAATCACTTTGTTATCCTCTACAGGGAAAGGAATGGATACTTTATCAAGGACGAATATTGTGAGAAACACCCAGAGTTGGCGTGCAAGTTGTGGTGCGACGATTGTGATGAGCCCTTTTGCGATGAGTGTTGGAAGGAAAAGAAAAAAGATCATGAGATGCATGCTATGATGGAAGTATTTGAAGCTTATAAGAAATATAAAGAGGAGTTTAAGCCAAAGATTGCACAGCTCCGATCAGAGGTGTTGCCGTACAACCGGGCCATATTGGCTGGAATTGAGCCAGATATTCCTGAATGCGAGGCGCAAATTGCAGAATTGAAAGAGAAAATGAGAGATAAGGCAGAGAGGCTGAAGAAGTATATTGATAAATGTGTTAAGAAGAAATGTCCTAAGCGACTCAAGAGACTGGAAAATAAGATTATTGGTCAACTAAACCAGCAATGCATAGATTTGCAAGAGCACATTGATTACCTGAGAGAGCTGGTCTACAGATATGAGCATTCTGCCAATAAACCTGCAGAATTCTTGCTTTTTCTGAAGGACCACCCCCTAGACAAAGTACCCGACATTCCCGAGAGCTGTAAAGAGCTTCCAGAGATGACCTTCAACACAGAAGTAACGAAAGAAGACGTACTCAAATTACTCGGGGAAATCACAGTTGAGGAGACTGGAATCCGAAAGCCAGAATACAGATTCACGCTGGAACGTTTGAGGGTGGTTAAACATTTGAAGACGGTTCCTGTCACTGGTGTAAAATCTGCATGCCATATGTCCTGTAAATCAGCCACAGAGTTTTGGATCAGTGATAAAGTAAATCTTGTACTGATTGACCAGACAGGAAAAAAGCTGTCTGATGTTAAAGATAAGCTTGATAAAGAATGTGGGGTCCATGCCGTCACCAAGGATGGAGATCTCATCTACATTGACAAGAAATCCAATATTAGAAAATTGTTGAAAGACAAGAAAGATAAGCCATCAACTCTGATCAATAGTAAGGAAAGTTGGGAGACCCTGAGTGTCTTCTGCTCTTTTGAAAGCGACGACATTTTGGTTGGAATGATAATCCATAACATTAACCGGGCTATGGTGGTCCGTTACAGCAGCGACGGAAAGGAGAAGCACTTCATCGAGTGCGAACACTATACCACCCCTCTGTTTGTCACTGAAAACCATAATCAGGATGTGGTGGTCTCCAATCACGATCGGAACAGCAGCTCGGTAGTGGTAACCAATGGTGGCGGAGAGTACCGCTTTTCTTTCAATGGCCCTCCAAAAGAACCAGGATTCAAACCAAGAAGTATCTGCGTGGATGGATTGTCTAACATCCTGGTATATGATGATAACTCCAAGTCCATAGTGATGATTGATGTAGATGGCCATTACTTGGAAATTTTCCAGGTGCAGCAAAATTTGATCCAGTCACCTAGGTGTGTCAGTTACAGCATTGACAACCACACAGTCTTTGTTTATTCATCCTCCAACAGCCACGTGGTTGTTAGTCGCCACATTAACAGACAGGAGTACCTGGGAAGTAAGTCCAAACAACAAAATTATGTATTGGTTCTCAGGCAAATATAGTAATTGGCAAAGGGGAATAACTCCATTTTTCATATTTTAACTTTAACCAAAATTGAATTATTCCCCTTTTCAACAAGGCAAGAAAGTTAATAACGATATTTAATGTTGCAGTGCTTTAACTTATGTGGCGTTACTTTGGAACCAATACATTTATATTTGTAACAAATACGATTCAGTATGTTACTATAATGATGATCCAGTAATGTAATAGCAATAAAGATATTGTTTTATTTGCAACTCTTCTCTATTATAAATTAAATGTTTTCCAAAGACAGCATATTTGAGAATCTATGGCAGTAGAAGTTTTTTTCTTATTAATATTGAAATTGTTTTACTTTCCCACTTGTCATTTTAAAGTCAATCACATAATGAAGTGGAATCTACAATGTTATAAGTTTTTATATCTGTGATGAATTTTTTCCAAATATGTCGCTGAAATTCCCCGATTTTCACGACACGGGCCCTAGCTGGCTCTTCATCATCAATGAAAGTTATGAATTTACATGTTAACACTTTCAGAGCCCACAATAGATCCCGATGCTGATAAAAAGAAAAAGAAGAAGAAAAAGAAGAAGAAGAAAGAGGAAACTAAAGAAAAGAAAAAGGAAGATGCTTAACAGAAGGAGAGGTTAAAGGTGAAAGGTCAAACAGCTTCACTAGATTAAGAAGGATCGGGGTTTGGACTTAATTATGAATATAAGGAGACTAACACAGTCGTAAGAACAATGAAGTTTTGGCTGCTGATTTTTGAAGCGTTTTTTTTGTAGATTGTAGGGATGGTAATGAAAGAATATTAAGGCTCATTATCTTGATTACAGCATGTTTAAAAAGCTGGTTACATTCAAGGCAGCAAAGCTATCTTTAACATCAATTGTAACAGTGGATTTTTTTAGCAAGACTAATTAAATCTTGAAATGTTGATTTACATAGAATAATCTTTATATAGTATTATAAAGGAGTAAATGTAAGTAATTTTATGATGCATATTTTAAATATACCTTAATTTGTAGTTCCAATGCAGAATCAAATGTTTTTGCAATAACTAATACCGGTATTAACTATATATTATACCGGTATATTCAGCAGTCTTAGAATAAATTTTATACAAAATATCATCCTCTCTGAAAAGTTTGTTGATCGTATCTACTTTTTCCCTGGCTGGGAAACTGCTTTGATTCTTTTACCTTGAAGATCTCTGCACAATTTATACCTGTACACAGATAATCATTGTTGAATGTTGAGTTTTAGTTGACTTTTTTTGCTTTGAAGGATGATCTCGAGTCACCTGGATTAGCATGATCAAAATAAAAAGAATTTTTGTATATATCCCATGGTTTCCATCTTTAAAAGTTGAGAAATTGGATTAACTGTTACTTTAAAGTTAAAAAAACAAAAAAAAATGTTTTTGGTTAATTAGCTATAGTATCATTGAGATACATATTTTTATATTTTTTATCGGGTATCAAATGGAATTTTGAGGTCAATACTCCAGCTGACATTAATGTAATAGATTGATGCAAATACTATTATGGCCTCATTTGGTTTTGCCATTTTTCATTTTTTGAATATAATATTCCTTGTGTACAAGTTTGATAGCATATTATATCATTGATCATTTGATGGTCGATGCTTTTTTGGGTTTCGAATTAATAGAAAGAGCATTTTATTTGATCTTGTCAATAACTGATGAAACCTGCTCTAACAAATATATATAGTTTATTACCATGATGATTTTTAATTAATTAAATGTTGTAATGCAGGGAGTTTTGAATTACATTTGTGGATAACAATGTTCCAAATTTCCAATTTATAAGCCATAATTATAATCAAAAGATGGTGTTAAATTGTGATATATATATATATTTGTTTGTTGCTTATATCTAATACATTACTGACTATATGATTATTTCGACAAAATGAACATTTTTTTTTTTAAATTTTAAAGACTTTTTTTTGCAGTTTAGCCCTTATTGTGTCTGTTGCTCACTTATTGAAAGACAAGTTGGAATATTTTTTAGTTTTGCTATTTAAGATGCTTCAGTTTTGGTATTTTTTTTTACCCTAATTGAGTGCAAGTGCTATAATGTGTCATAATTGTTTCATGATGAATGGAAGACTAGAAATTATTGTATTGTTAGGTGTTTGTTGTAAATTTTTTTTTTTATCATTTTTATTTTTAAAGTTTGTATGCAACTGTCATATTTTGTTATTTTATTCAGACTATTTTAGTATCATTTTTCATCAGCTAATATTACATAAAAATATGTATGTACTAACTCAATGAATGGTAACCCAATTATTTGCATGTCGTGCGTGCAGCAGCATTGCATACATGTAATAAAAGTGTGGTGAACCAGACATCTTGTATGTGAAACAGTTTTGTATGAATTAAAAGGTTTTTATAACAGTTTAATATCATGATGAACATTATCATTTCTTCATTTCTACAAATGAAATTAGTTTGCTAAAAACAGTGGTTGCGTCAATTACATATAATATGTAGTTGGCTTTAAAAAGTACCAAACTTAAAATAGTACATTGATTATATCTACCGGTAAACCATATATCAAAGCAATAATTTGCTTTGGTAAAATAATGTCACGTATACAATAGCTAGTGCAGTGGTAATCATAATAATTCAAACTCTTTTGTGCTGCTTCTTGTCTGTCAGTTCAGATACTGTGGTTTCATCAATATTCGTTGAATACCAATGTTCGTGGATTTCGTTGTTAAGTTGATCCACGAAATTAAATGTTCATTGAAATGCAATTTCTATTACTATTTAGTATTGACAGGGTCATTGGCCACGAATTTACGTATCCTTGAAACTGTGATTTTCACTATATCCACGAAAATTGATACCCTTGAATATTAATGAAACCACAGTAATAAGTAAATAAATATACAGTATACGAGTCATTCTCAAAATCCGCCAAAATTTTGGTCACGGGTCAATAAAAAATTATATCAAGGAAAAATAATATAAATTTGTACATTAATATATACCACACAATATTCTGCGGTTAGCAAAACACTTTAATTCTTTTTGCATGACATGTTTAAAGAAAATTTGCCTTTTTTAATGTCCAAATTAGCATGATTTGCCAAGTCACACACTCTTTTTGTTGCACTTTCATGTGGTTTATAAATATATCCAGTACATTTTGCTCTCATTTTTTTAAATGTATGCTTTACACAATTCTTAAGAAATACATTTCAAACAATAAAAGTTTTATAAATGTACTTGTTTTATGAAATATCAAGACTTTAATGTGTGTCACAAGAGTTTTCGTCTCTCCTGTTATGTTAATGTAAAAACAGAAAATAGAAATATTTAGAATGACCCTTTTTGGATTCAATACTTTTCATCAGCCTTAGTTTCATTTTCATGAAGCAAAGTTGTTGACGCCATTTTTTTGAAGTTCGTTGGTTTGAGGAAAATGTCCCAAATGTAAGTATGATTTACTCAGTAGAAAAAAAAAACTAGTCCTTACTGTTACATTGAAAATTGACTTAAACATGAATGTAAAATGTTTTAACTTTTCTTACAAAATAACTTAACAATTTTGTTTCAAACTACTGCATCATCAACAGTGTATGGTAGACAGGAAGGGAAACAAACAACCATATATAGATTAATTGTCTATCCTGTTATTGTCCATCCTGTTACATGTAAATTTGTAACAGGAAAGACATTTTTATATAAAAATGAGGATTTTAAGACATTTTCATTATTTATATAGCAATAACTTTTCATAAAATATTCAATAAAGTAGTATGTACAATAAATTAACCTTAAGTAAGGATTTTTGTTTTAATAGTTTATGTTATTACATAAGAAGTGATTTTGTAACAGGACAGATATATCATTGTTACAGTACGTACAAATGTCCATAATAACAGAAGAACTATGAATATTTGTTCACTTGTCAGATCAAAACATTTTTCATATCATTTTTTGTGAACAATCACTTCATATTCTGTTTTTTATTACTTACAAATAAATTTTGTTAGTTAATGATGTCAATATACATTTTTGTAACAGGAAAGACATGGACTGTTACAGGATAGACAATTAATGATTGTTTTTTTCTTTAAACATCATGCTGATTATTATATACAATCCATAATAAAGATATATGTTTTTTAATTATATCTCAGTTGTTTACAAATCAATTCAGCATCTAGTGATTATGTATAAATATATTAAGGCATTTTAATTCAGTGTAACAGGAAGGACAATAAATTGTTTCTCAAGCAACATAATTTTTCCACCTTTTAATCAAAATATTTGATCTGCAGTTAAGTAAACTATTTTTATTTTTAAAGAATTATATCAATTTCGTTGAAAAATGAAAGTTGTCTTTTGGTATAGGTAAAAATGGGGATGTCCAATGCTGACAGACAGAGAAAATACAGGCAGAAGAGAGATGCCTCATTCCAGAGCCAGAAAAGTTAGATGGGAGTACCCACTACAAAATCATTGACAACATCTGGAAAAAAGTAACAGAAAAGTGAGACAGCCTACGGTCCATAGTCATACATAAAGCTTACAAATGCTTTAAGTACTCTGTTAAATGTAATCTTTTTATTTCACTCTACATTGTCCTTCCTGTTACTTCATTTTCTTTAAAAGTTGATATTTTCTAAGGCAAATATTATTATAGGAAAAGTTTGTTTCTCTTGTATTTTACATAGTAATCAGAAATAAATCTGTTATTTAATTTAAATATCAACATCAAGTTCCACTACTGACCAGATTGTGTTATTAGGAGTCTCTCCTGTTACAGTTGTAAACATTTTTCAATTTTTATTCTATATTTTTCAATAAATTTTACTTCTTCACAAATGTCATTATATATTAGGAACACCTTAGTAAATTTTCAAGATTTTTTTATGTTCAGTGTTTAACCAAATGAAGATTTTGATCTGAATGTACACAAGAAGTCCCTCCTGTTGCTTATTTTGTTCTTTCCTGTTACACTTTTTACTGTAAAGATTATAAAACTTTTATCATAGTATTTAATGGTATTGTTTAAGGTTCATCTATATTTTAACAGCATATTAATTGACTCCAAACTGTGAGATTGATGCTAAGTTTACTATCAATCAACTTTAAATCAGAATTATGATTTTGTAACAGGAGAGACTTGTTTAATACAACGTACTGTCTTTCCTGTTGCGAGACTCAGTCTTTCCTGTTACAGCACCATAAATATAAAAATATGTTGCATGTGTATATTTCTTTTAGGTTTGGGTCTACACATATGCTTAAAGTTTTATATCTGATCAAATATAAGCACTTTGAGCTTTATACTTATCTTTTTATTCTGTAAAATTGTGAAAATAACAAACAAAATGTTTACCTGTTTGAACATTTTCTATTATATTATTGTAATTTGTATTTTGCTTCTGTTTCATTGAAAAAATGTTAGTGGTTCTTTATTTGTCATGCTTTCACAACATTGTCTGAAGAAATTTTGGAATATTTTTTTGCTTCAATTTATTAAAATTTGTATTTTCATATGTGTAACAGGAAGGACAACATTTAAGTATGACCAGTTCTTTGATCGTGTTTTACTCAGAAATCAAATAATCTCTAGGTGGGAGTTAAGTGTTTTTGTATTCTTCAGATATGTGTTTATTGTTACAATTGAATAAAATTATTTTTCAACACAAGAGAATTCTTGATTTTTCTTCAATTTTATTTCTGCGTTTTTTGATAATGACTCATACAGTTTTTGATTAAAACACCTCAGTTAATAGAAACCTTAACTGCATTAAGATGTCAAATACCTCAATTTATGAGTCACAATGCAAATCAATTTAAAAGGAAGGTTATTCCAACTTTTAAGGTGCCTCACTACACCTTGAAATAGTTTCTCAAATCATTAGGTCACCAGATTATGAAAGACAGGATGATGCAAACGGCAAAAAAATGTGCAACTTAGGATACTGGTAGAAAATTAGATTTTCTAAAAGAAAATCATGAACAAAAACCCCATGCAGATCTGCGGTTCACAAGCTTGATACTCTAACCACTGAGCTATGATGATACTGTAGTATGTTTCTTATCATACGCAAGCATCAATTTTTTGTTATAATTTTGTATAGTTCAAAACAATTTGAAAAATAAAAGCAAGATTTTAAAATCCGCAAGGGTTGCTTCTCATGATTTAACACGGATATTAATTCCTCCCGCTTAATCAGGAATCTACAATATTCAACCAAACTGACTGATACAAACAATTTAACAAAACATATAACAATCACCATCTTGTGACATGTTTTAAAAAGTATAAGTCTTGACGTAGTGACATACCTTAAAGTCAATTGTTTATGACCGGTTACAGTATGGGACTCTATTTGGCATGATTCTGTTGACAATAAGCACAGAAAGTGTACCCTTTTAAAATGTGTACATGCAAGCATGTTATCATGAAATACTTTGACCACAAGGCTATTGGTACTTTGCGGAACGGAACGGAACGGAACGGAACCAGTTAAGAGGCCCCAAAAGGGGAAACAAGATTTTTTTTAAACGTCATTATTTCAATTTAACTTATCGTAAATGGAAGATTGTTTTACAAATTTTGCTGTTTTAATGAACTGTGTATTACATAAAATATGCTACTCATTGCTCTATAAGTCAATACACGCTTCTTTCCCGAGAAAACCTAAAGTCACTAGTTGTTTTATGATGTTTGATTGACACTGTAAATATAAAGTTGAGGTTTAAACCAAACTCAATTAATCTGTGTGTGTAACGTCGATGAAAATTACTTAAGTAATCTTTCTTCTGAATATATTTCTTCTGATTCCGTTCCGTTCCGCAAAATACCATTACCCGTGTGGATATTGGTATTTAACGGAACGGAACGGAATCTTTCAAACTTTTTAAATAAAGGAAAACATCATAACAAATACTAGCTGTTTGTTTATTTCTATGTTCTTTTGAGATAAATGAAGCAAATCATTTCATCAATTCAAACATCGTGCATATGTGCATATCACTCCTGTGTTGTGTACAGCTATAACTTTTATTTCATCTATGATACTACATTACTTACACGGATGAAATTACTAGTTTGTTCACCAAGCTAGCAATAACGCAATGTGCATCCCATATTACGTAGAATTCTAAAATATAACGAGCACATTCGCAAGGAAAAAGTTTAATATTCATCACTTACCTTCCGTCTGAACAATTTTCTTCTGGTTCCGTTCCGTTCCGCAAAATACCATTACCCGTGTGGATATTGGTATTTAACGGAACGGAACGGAATCTTTCAAACTTTTTAAATAATGGAAAATGTTATAACAACTACTCACCGTTCCTTGAATTTTTTATCAGATTCTTTAAAGATGAATGAGTCTATCAATCAAATCAATTCAGTCATCTTGTGTATTTGCTGATTATTAATTTTAGCGTTTGTCTGCGTGTGCTGCATACAACAACAACTCTGTTTTCATTTTTTTTTATCAATTTCATATCATTGTCACGGCATAACTAACTAGTTGGTTAATTAAGCTAGCAAAAACACAATGCTTATATCAAGTAGAATTCATATCATACCAAGATCATTCGCAGCGCAGGGATAATATCGATAAAAATACTTGATAGTCTTATTTGAAATAAATTTGAATGAATGATGATATAACAAATGTTGTTACCATACTTATAAATAATTTTCTTCTGGTTCCGTTCCGTTCCGCAAAATACCATTACCCGTGTGGATATTGGTATTTAACGGAACGGAACGGAACCGTTTGAAAAATTTTGAAATATAAAATATATCATAACAACTACTAGCTGTTTGTTTATTTCTATGTTATTTTGAGATAAATGAAGCAAACCAACAAATCATTTCATCAATTCAAACATCGTGCATATGTGCATATCACTCCTGTGTTGTATACAGCTATAACTTTTATTTCATCTATGATACTACATTACTTACACGGATGATATTACTAGTTTGTTCATCAAGCTAGCAATAACGCAATGTGTATCCCATATTACGTAGATTTCTAAAATATAACGAGCACATTCGCAAGGAAAAAGTTTAATATTCATCACTTACCTTACGTCTGAACAATTTTCTTCTGGTTCCGTTCCGTTCCGCAAAATACCATTACCCGTGTGGATATTGGTATTTAACGGAACGGAACGGAATCTTTCAAACTTTTTAAATAAAGGAAAATATCATAACAACTACTCACCGTTCCTTGAATTTTGAGATAAATGAAGCAAACCAACAAATCATTTCATCAATTCAAACATCGTGCATATGTGCATATCACTCCTGTGTTGTGTACAGCTATAACTTTTATTTCATCTATGATACTACATTACTTACACGGATGATATTACTAGTTTGTTCATCAAGCTAGCAATAACGCAATGTGTATCCCATATTACGTAGATTTCTAAAATATAACGAGCACATTCGCAAGGAAAAAGTTTAATATTCATTACTTACCTTCCGTCTGAACAATTTTCTTCTGGTTCCGTTCCGTTCCGCAAAATACCATTACCCGTGTGGATATTGGTATTTAACGGAACGGATCGGAATTTTTCAAAATTTTTAAAATGTGAAACATATTTTTACAAAGGCAACATTTATTCATTATATAATAAATCATTCAATTTTTTTTAAGGAAGAATGAGCTAGTTGGTTAATCAAGCTAGCGAAAGACAATGTTTACATCAAGTCGAAGTTTATATCAAATCCATTTGCAGGGTTATAATCATTTTTAAAAATAAATACTTGATAGCCTTATGAGTGGGCTGACTTATCAAGTTGGGATTAAACTTCAATTGCTCTTCCGTAAATTAAAATTCTGGGAAGGAATTAGACAGTCCTTGTTAGAGAAACTCGAAGATTCTAGGTCAAACTGGATACTGCAAAACTCGGTTATAATGAAGTCACTGAGACCTAAGAAATTACTTCGTTATATCCGTAATTCGTTATAACCGTATAAGAAATTCATTAGATTTACATAGCTGGGGATCCAAGATGACTTCGCTATATCCGTGAATTCTCAATATCCGTGTTCGTACTAAACGAGTTTTACTGTATATATCTTGAAAGACTGCCCATAAGTATCGTCTGCATTCACGGGCCGGGGTCTTCGGAATCAGCTTAGTGAGATTGGAGAGAAAATGCATTGGCAGTAGTTTGCGACAGGACCATGAAATTCAGAGTGCAATCTTGCAAATTACAATTTTAAGTAATAAGTAGATTTGCAATCGTACAATGTAAGGACTTTGCTATAATATATAAGCTTCTCTCCGCACATATGCAAACAGACATGAAAATAAGAGTGCAAACTAAAAATACACTTGCCTATTATCATTCTTCTGAAAACTACATAACCCGTATTTTAATAGATTGTGTATTCACGTTTGACCTAAAATAATATTCCGCTGGCTGACTTTCTTAACTTTCTTTTTAAAAAGCTAACCTATAGCTTGTTTGTTATACATTGAAATGAATAATGATATAACAAATGTTGTTACGAAACTTTTGAATAATTTTCTTACGATTCCGTTCCGTTCCGCAAAATACCATTACCCGTGTGGATATTGGTATTTAACGGAACGGAACGGAATCTTAAAAAAAAAAAAATAATGGAAAATATCAAAACATCATTTTAGGATATAAGAAGCAAGCTAACAAACCATTTCATTAATATAAAATTATAAATATCTTGTGTGCTTATCTTGTGTACAACGTTAACTTTTATTTCTGTTATGTCTTGTGCATATCTTATTTTGATTACTACATGTATTTTGTACGAAAGATTTTGTGTACGACTTGTTTGTTTATGGGTGGAGTACTGCGCCATATTTACTACAGTTTTTTGTAAGCCTTGAATTCCACTGTGTAAGTGTTTTGACTGTTATAATTAGGTATTATTAATCTTCTAGTGATGTAATTTACCTCTGTCTTTATTGTCAACTATGCTTAGATTTGCATATTCTTGTTACCGATGGATTTTAGTTTACCATGTGCTTCAAGTATGGTGCGCCATTTCGTCGACAAACATGATAATTACGTACTGTCAGTTTAATAAAGTCAATTGATTACGGTTTTAACTCATTATTTTCTATTCAATTAATGAATTTATTTATAGAATATATTTAAGATATGTTGCATTACTTAATTCTATGTGAAAGCTTTATTGGATTGTTTTTCTATGGAAACCAATACGTGTCATTTTTATTTGTATTTTGTTTATTACAGATTCTTATCGCATTGCAGTTATCTGTCAATTAAAATCTTTAATGCTTACTTTATGTCACATTTTGCACGAGAATACTTTAATCACAGGGGCTTGGTTGTTGGATAGTGAATTTCCTAATTATTTGTTCCCGAAGAAAAAATTGATTAAAATTGGTAATCTTATGTGTATTTTTGTGTATTGCAATAAATAAATTCACCGAAACCCCCCGTTTCAATCATGTTAAAAAAGTTTATTCAATGTACATTAAAAAAAGTAAAGGGACGACACTCGCCGTTTTGGATTTATAGGGGGTCCTCATTTCAAGCTATGTTTTAAACAAGTTCTTCCGTTTCTCCAACGATTTCTGACGATATATAGGTTGTAAAATGTTAAAATTACTTATTCCTATCGTCTGACTACATCTGTACGCTGCATAATAAACACATCTTTCCGAAATGTACTAGATACTTGCCAAACTTATCGAAAGCAACGGAAGTTTACTTTTGAGTGACGTAAATTCTCCATATAATCACTGAGATGTTCCGAAAATGTATGATAAATCCAGAGAGAGCAAAAATTCCGCGAAAAGATATTCCTCTTGGTTTATCCAATGCTTTCGGATCTCCTCAGTGATTACATGGAGAGTTTGCATCAACTTCCGTTGCTTTCGATAAGTTTGGCGAGTATCTAGTACATTTCGGAACGATGTGTTTATTATGCAGAAAATATATAATTGTTTTCCCTTGGACTAAAATGTTACACTTTCATTGGTTTAAACATAGCACGTGCACATATCTCTATATTTGTTCGGTGAGAAATAATACTAGTATTAGGCAATATGGCCGTCATTGGCCGACGCTTCGTTACTCATTTCGACATTTCATTGAATTCAATACTTAAACCGCATGCCGTAAGTTCTTAATGTATTTGGAGTAGTTGCCCTTTGAAATTCATTAAAATTAGAGTAGTTGCCCTTAGAATATTGACGTCACATTGTTTTGTCTGGAGGAGAACAGAATGGCAGCGCCGATATTTGATCAAATCTCTGCAGAGGAAAGGGAGAAAACATTTGAAATTGAATAGGAACAAAACATTGTAAGTAAACATGGGTGAAGCAAAGATTTTTAAAGAGTATTTGAAAGGTGAGATTGAAAATTTTGAAGAGTTTAAATGAGTTAAATTGCACGAGATGTTAGACATCTTGTACATGGCTTTGCGTAGATCATCGCTATTTGTGAATAAACATGTCGCTTGATAGTCCTTGGGAAAACAAAACACTTATAGGTTAGTTACTGACTCACTACGGAAATATATTGGGTTGATCAATCTCATAGATGGCGAGGCGTAGTGAGTCAGTAACTATAACCTAATAAGTAATAGTATGACGTGCCATAAGGGTAATCAGTTGTCGTTGTGATTCAAGTCTGTATGTTGATCTAGCGTTGGTGTGTGATTTGTGCTTTGAATTCATTTGTCTTTATATGTATATTTTAGTTTCTACCGTCGATGAGAGATTTATTGGCCAATAAATACATTTCCGAATATTTTGTTTTATTATAATTCTATGTTAATTTTTGAAAGCAAGTTTTCGAGATTGTTTGTGCATATATACGTCTGTCTGTCGGTGTATACACTTGTCTGTACATGTGCTTTTTTATCTTCGGTATGTGACTGTGTCTATATTATACTTATATTCTAAATCTCAAATGAAGTGAATATATGATGTATATGCACTGTAAAACTAAATACTAGTATATAAGATGTGAATAACTTGTACATGAAAGTTCGAATAAAATTTTTTTTTTACTGAAATCTGATTGGTTTAGACGCAGTTGATAATCCGTTATATTACCCTCAGCATTAGCAACTCCCTTGGCAACGGGTAACACACAAATTGTTACATACGCGTACGGTTTGCTGTATAATTCTCGTCATTTCTATGTAGAAGCAGTAAAATGTTCTCTAAAATTAAAACATTCAGTATAAAAAAATTAATAGTCCTGTTTTGGAGGGTAACAGTTGAAATTGACACAATTGAAAGTATTAGATAGGCGTACATGGTAACATCCATTTTTATAAAACTTGATATAAATACAACACAATCTATGATCTGTTGAGATCTGACATAGACTTCATTAAAGCCAACGATATATCCTAAACTATACCACGAAAAACGACACACAAGGCTGTTTAGTCTATCCTTATTTAAATGGGAAGCAACTCCATTTTGTATAAAATTCTAACATCCGGTAATGTTAATGCATTCATGTTTTTTCCGAGCCTGTCGGGAAGGCCCGAGAAGTTGCAATTAGACTACACTGATTAGTAACACAAACTTACAAGCGGAATACAGAGACACATGATTAAGCACATTTAATCAACATTATGATAATCTGTCTCTTGCTGTATCATGGATATGAAAATTCAGTGACATGCAATCCATTTAATGTGCACATTTTATTTTTAACATATAAAGCATGTAAATGTATATTTAGCCATGATCAGTGGCAGTTAATTTCTATTATAAAACTGATCGTACGAACAAAGCCCTGAGATGGCTTTAAAAAAAAGGAAAAGATTCCGTTCCGTTCCATTAAATACCAATATCCACACGGGTATTGGTATTTTGCGGAACGGAACGGAATCATGAGAAAATTATTAATAAGTATGGAATCCATATTCTTATATTAATATCTATTTTAATGTATTACAAATAAAGCCATCAATTATTTTTGGAAATAATGTTATCCCTCAGAATATGTTTGATATAATATAAAATTCTACTGGATGTAAACATTGTGTATTTTTAATTTGATAAACAAACTCGTTAAATCTCCCGTAAACTCCCGTAACAAATACATGTTCGTTATAGATTGAATAAATGCCGTGCTTGTTATGATATTTTCCATTATTTAAAAAGTTTGAAAGATTCCGTTCCGTTCCGTTAAATACCAATATCCACACGGGTAATGGTATTTTGCGGAACGGAACGGAACCAGAAGAAAATTGTTCAGACGGAAGGTAAGTGATGAATATTAAACTTTTTCCTTGCGAATGTGCTCGTTATATTTTAGAAATCTACGTAATATGGGATACACATTGCGTTATTGCTAGCTTGATGAACAAACTAGTAATATCATCCGTGTAAGTAATGTAGTATCATAGATGAAATAAAAGTTATAGCTGTATACAACACAGGAGTGATATGCACATATGCACGATGTTTGAATTGATGAAATGATTTGTTGGTTTGCTTCATTTATCTCAAAATAACATAGAAATAAACAAACAGCTAGTAGTTGTTATGATATATTTTATATTTCAAAATTTTTAAACGGTTCCGTTCCGTTCCGTTAAATACCAATATCCACACGGGTAATGGTATTTTGCGGAACGGAACGGAACCAGAAGAAAATTATTTATAAGTATGGTAACAACATTTGTTATATCATCAATTATTCGAATTTATTTCAAATAAGACTATCAAGTATTTTTATCGATATTATCCCTGCGCTGCGAATGATCTTGGTATTATATGAATTCTACTTGATATAAGCATTGTGTTTTTGCTAGCTTAATTAACCAACTAGTTAGTTCTGCCGTGACAATGATATGAAATTGATAAACAAAAAATGAAAACAAAGTTGTTGTTGTATGCAGCACACGCACACAAACGCTGAAATTAATAATCAGCAAATACACCGTGGGAAGATGACTGAATTGATTTGATTGATAGACTCATTCATCTTTAAAGAATCTGATAAAAAAAATCAAAAAACGGTGAGAAGTTGTTATGATATTTTCCATTATTTAAAAAGTTTGAAAGATTCCGTTCCGTTCCGTTAAATACCAATATCCACACGGGTAATGGTATTTTGCGGAACGGAACGGAACCAGAAGAAAATTGTTCAGACGGAAGGTAAGTGATAAATATTAAACTTTTTCCTTGCGAATGTGCTCGTTATATTTTAGAAATCTACGTAATATGGGATACACATTGCGTTATTGCTAGCTTGATGAACAAACTAGTAATATCATCCGTGTAAGTAATGTAGTATCATAGATGAAATAAAAGTTATAGCTGTATACAACACAGGAGTGATATGCACATATGCACGATGTTTGAATTGATGAAATGATTTGTTGGTTTGCTTCATTTATCTCAAAATAACATAGAAATAAACAAACAGCTAGTAGTTGTTATGATATATTTTATATTTCAAAATTTTTAAACGGTTCCGTTCCGTTCCGTTAAATACCAATATCCACACGGGTAATGGTATTTTGCGGAACGGAACGGAACCAGAAGAAAATTATTTATAAGTATGGTAACAACATTTGTTATATCATCAATTATTCAAATTTATTTCAAATAAGACCATCAAGTATTTTTATCGATATTATCCCTGCGCTGCGAATGATCTTGGTATTATATGAATTCTACTTGATATAAGCATTGTGTTTTTGCTAGCTTAATTAACCAACTAGTTAGTTCTGCCGTGACAATGATATGAAATTGATAAACAAAAAATGAAAACAAAGTTGTTGTTGTATGCAGCACACGCACACAAACGCTGAAATTAATAATCAGCAAATACACCGTGGGAAGATGACTGAATTGATTTGATTGATAGACTCATTCATCTTTAAAGAATCTGATAAAAAAAATCAAGGAACGGTGAGAAGTTGTTATGATATTTTCCATTATTTAAAAAGTTTGAAAGATTCCGTTCCGTTCCGTTAAATACCAATATCCACACGGGTAATGGTATTTTGCGGAACGGAACGGAACCAGAAGAAAATTGTTCAGACGGAAGGTAAGTGATGAATATTAAACTTTTTCCTTGCGAATGTGCTCGTTATATTTTAGAAATCTACGTAATATGGGATACACATTGCGTTATTGCTAGCTTGATGAACAAACTAGTAATATCATCCGTGTAAGTAATGTAGTATCATAGATGAAATAAAAGTTATAGCTGTATACAACACAGGAGTGATATGCACATATGCACGATGTTTGAATTGATGAAATGATTTGTTGGTTTGCTTCATTTATCTCAAAATAACATAGAAATAAACAAACAGCTAGTAGTTGTTATGATATATTTTATATTTCAAAATTTTTAAATGGTTCCGTTCCGTTCCGTTAAATACCAATATCCACACGGGTAATGGTATTTTGCGGAACGGAACGGAATCAGAAGAAATATATTCAGGAGAAAGATTACTTAAGTAATTTTCATCGACGTTACACACACAGATTAATTGAGTTTGGTTTAAACCTCAACTTTATATTTACAGTGTCAATCAAACATCATAAAACAACTAGTGACTTTAGGTTTTCTTGGGAAAGAAGCGTGTATTGACTTATAGAGCAATGAGTAGCATATTATATGTAATACACAATTCATTAAAACAACAAAATGTGTAAAACAATCTTCCATTTACGATAAGTTAAATTGAAATAATGACGTTTAAAATAAATCTTGTTTCCCCTTTTGGGGCCTCTTAACTGGTTCCGTTCCGTTCCGTTCCGCAAAGTACCAATAGCCGACCACAATGAACAAACTTTTCCTCGTTAATTACCTCATCCAGACCCAAGTTTAGCAAGTCAACCAACTTCAACATGTTTTAATTCTTGTGTACCATATAATGACCATTGTTTTTCAACATATATCAAATAGGTAGCTACACTATGGAAAGACACTTTGATAGGTTACACAGTTATACTCGAAAAGGTTAGCTCAGGGTAAAAAAACACATGTAATCATTTAATGATTTTTTATTAAAAATATTTCAATACGAACTCATCAGTTCCAAACATTTTAATGAAATACAAACAAATTACTTATTTCACAACATGCGGCCAATGAATTCCCACTGCTTTGATTTGGAACAGTATGGAGTCTTTTTTGTGAAATGTTGTATCCACAGCGATGAGATGAATATATGACCATTATGATTGTTGTTGACAACACATAATATATGTACATGATATTTTGCAATGGTTTTGAGCCATGAACACAAGATTTTTATTCTAGGTCAAAAATCAGACCATTTTTTAACTATCATTCTAGTACATGTATTTGTGCTTGAAGAAACGGTCATTTTTGAACAGCTTCTTTAGGTACAATTGTATCAGGATACAGTGACTTTTATTTTGTTCCTCTTCATCCTATACATTTGACAAGCAAATTATTTATTATCCATGCAGATCATAAAAGACCTTGACGTTCACCTGCCAACAATGATCTCACTTAATAGCTCTGAAGCATTCACTATGTACTTGTGCGTAATGATCCAAACTGGAACTGTCTATACATGTTGAAACATTATCTTGTACAACGTCTGTCCTTTCAATCGATGGCCGTCATATAACACCGCTGTCATTTCATCCCATGACCATCATACGGGGAGCAATGCTCATGGACATCAGCTCCTGGAAGAGGAGCTTGCAGGCATACGGAATACGGATCTGGGAGATCTGCAATAAATATTGCATCGACTTTAATCAAAACAACTAGGCATCAATTTAATAACATGGCGCAACTCATTCTCAGTGTACTTATACCAATTATGCCAGTAAATGAAATTCAGTTTTGGCTACAAAAGCAGAGTCTAAGAACATTCTCTTTTTAAAAGCCTAAAAAAAACATTGCTGACCACTTAATCATTATGGTCTTAGCTCTACTTAGTGTCAGTTACCTGTGTCTTGTTTTTGCAGCCTCTGCATTCAAAGGTCTGGTTGCGGAGGTTGGCTATGGCTATGAGGCCGCAGAAGTTGCACACATGGACTCTGTACGGATCGGACGCCTCAAAGAGACGCTCTCGCAGGAACTGGGCAGCACCGTGAGCTATCTGACAATCTCGCTCCATCTCACCGAAACGTAAACCACCATCTCTGTAAAAATATAGGAAAATACTATGTTTTACTGATTTCCAAAATAGAGAAGTCAGAGAGAGAGAGAGAGAGATAGAGACACAATATTTTTAATTGAATAGAAAACTGTCAATATACATTAATTATAACTATCGAAGAACTTTATATTGTTAAAATTAAGTTTGATTATTTCTATTTCAAACTTATTTTAATTGGAAAAACAAATTCTCTATTTTTCTAGCATGTCAAGCCCTATTGTTTTTCCTATCTCTATTTTTTTGTCTGGTCTGTTCATCCCCCCTTTCGATAGCCTATCCGACCCCCCCTTTCCCTTCCCCCTGTACCTAGCCCTGCCCTCCATGGGCTGTCTGTTGAGGATCTGTAGAGGCCCTCTGGCTCTAGAGTGGATTTTGTCGTCCACCATATGCTTCAGTCGCTGGTAGTAGGTGGGGCCCAGGAAAATCTGGGCGTTCAGCTTCCTGCCCGTGAATCCATTGAACAGCACCTAATGTGAAGGAAAACTAATTCAGTTACAAATGTTCTATCAAAATTATTCAAAACATATGAGCTCAAATTTTTAAGATACTTATTGAAATATTCAGTAGCATAGTTTATTTTTCAAAATTTTAAGTTAAAGCTGAACACCGCTCGTAAATAGGAACCGTCACACAGGTACCTGGTATATAAACCCTTCGATTTCGTTACACCCGATTGCACATCTGAAACTCGTGGCCGACGTGTAGTGTTCCTTTCGTTGTCTTTGGATTTTTATGCATTTAATTGTTATTTATGTGCATATTATGTCTGTAAATAATGCAATGACCAGTTCATTTGATGTTAGTACTCTCCTGATTTGAAAAAGTGCGTAAAACTTGACAATTTCATCGCGACCGAGTAACATGGCGTGGCAAGATGTACGTCCACACAGGTGAGACCTCTACAGCGATATACTTGGAACTGTTAAGAGGTCTATGGCTTATAAAGGGGTGTAGGAAGAGCGGTGCTGAAAGAGAAATATGGCGGACAGTGCCTATTTACGAGCGGTGTTCAGCTTTAACCTATGTATTAATCTAACTTGGTCTTAAATAAATAAAACACATCTAAAGCAAATACTTGAATATCTTTGAAAAAATAATTTAACATATTTCTTAAAGGAAAAAAAGAGCTAATTAATACATGTATTAGCCAGTTTATTTTCAGTTGATTAATTATCAGCTTTTTCAAAACATACTGATTTCTGCATAATGATCAATATGATCCTTTTATATTTAAGAATCGACCAACATAAGAAGTTTATCCGTTGAACCAAAATAACCAGATATCCTGCATAAAGGTTCATTCTACTGCAGTTGAATAAACAATAATGCTGATTCAATCACACAATTTATAATATGTACAATAAATCCTGTATGAAGCTTCTGTTAGTGTAGGTAAATAAGTAATATTGCTGATTACACCACACACACCTCGTTTCCTCGCTGATGATATCCGTACTGATGGAGCAGGTTGGAGACTTTCTGTACGTTGACGGCGTCATTAAAGGGCGTGGCATCTCCAATCTCGCCCTTGTTGGCGGCCACTTTTCCCTGGAGACACTCGATCAAGTGACCGATGGTCATACGACTGGGGACAGCGTGGGGGTTGATAATGATGTCTGGGGTGATCCCCTCACAGGTAAAGGGCATGTCCTGTAATCACAGTTTAAGGTCGTTATAACATTGTTACTTGTATATACTGGTATTCTTTAAAATGGTAACATTTTTTCAAGTTCTCAGATTTGAAGTCATCAAGAATCTTTCAAAACGGTCAACTGATAAACTCTCCAAGAAATTTTGTCTCATTAATGTTATAACTGTAGATCTTATGATCTATTCACATTGTTAAACATCAGAAATTAACTACGGTATTCCAAAATCATTCACTTTCACATTATATCTCCAAACCCTTCCCCTTGTATACTGTGAATGTAGAACAACAACGATCCCCTGGCACAGTACCTCTTGTCTGTAGGTGATACCACAGGTTCCTTTCTGTCCGTGGCGACTAGCGAACTTGTCGCCGATCTGCGGCGTCTTGACGGTCCTGACACGGATCTTACAGAACTTGTAGCCCTCTTGGTTCAGTGTAATCATCACCTGGTCAATAATACCTGTCTCGCTCCGCCGCATGAACACGCTCGCGTCACGCTTGGTGAACCTTTTGGTGGTACCCTCCAGCTGTGTGAGAGAGAAAATGTCCAATGGGTCAGATGTTATTTCATTAAACTTCAATTTCATATGTGAAAATGCCATTACAAAATATTTGTTCTTCATACTATTCAAGCTTTGTTGTGATATCAAGATGTGTGCTATACAACATTTAATCTTTTTAATTGCGCAGAAGGTCAGTTTTTAATATTCTGTAAATTATCCTTTCCAATGCATGCATGCCGGAATATATTTCCCCAGTTAACAACTTATTTGGATTTAGCAGGGGTTATTTTTGAACATTCAGTCAAAAGATAATATCAATGCAAATCCCAGTACATGCATGCTTCCAACGGTTCACCGTCTATATTGTTCTGACATTCACCTCATCTTCGTTGGCGGGGAGTGTGAGAGTCTTCCCAATCAGAACGTCGTCTCCCGACACTCTGATTCCAGGGGAGATAATTCCGTCCTCGTCCAGTTTATCATACACAGCCTGTCTCATGCCTACAACAGAGTGACCACCAGTTAGCAAGCTCAAATATCAATACATATAATTTTTCATCAATAAATCACAGACATTTCTCAGATAATTGCTTGATACTGGCATCAATTAATTTAATACTTAGTACTCAATATGTTTAAAATCAAACATAGGGCAAACAAAATCAAGTTTGGAGATGGGCATACTAAGTTTTGCTACTTTGGTCACAAATACCAAAGTTCATTAACATCTTGGTAACAACATTAACATTTGATCCTTTAAAGTAGTCCGAGTATCGCACTACGTCATAATACGGATTTTACAATATTGGTTCGACTTTTACAAAGCGTTTTTGATACCCGGTATTGATTTTGCTCCACAATCGCTGTTGTAAACAATGGCTATAATAAGCAATTAGAACGGTAATATATGTATTCTATGAGAGATAGAAATGATTAATGTTGAGAAACTCGATTCTGTTAATGTAAAATGAAAAACGAAGTTTCTGATTAACCAGGATCTCAGGTATGCTTATATTTTCTTTGTTTTGCCCCCCCCCCCCCCCCCCCCCCCCCCCGAATTTTTCTTTTTCTTTTACTAAAACCGGTTTAAATTTAGAGACAGAAGCTATTTCTAATTTAATCAATCGTTAATTAATTAATGTTTAAATGATATCTAACATTGTTAACAGATCTAGGCAGAAAACTGTAGCAAAATGTGTTTTTTACGGATATTTTCGTCAGGGTCTACTTGGTTTAGAGCTTATAGCGTGAAAAGTAATCCGTCAACATTGAATTTTTTTTACCAAATCTTTTTTCTAAGATGTCAATCTATAGAATAAACACCATGAATTTAAGTTTGAGTCCATAAAATAGTAAAAAAATTACCAAACGCGATACTAGCATTGCATTTTTTGTATTCTATTTTGATACATCAGGTCCATAAAGCGTACTTATTTACAAAAATTTGCGCAAAATTATTGATGAGATATGGCTTAAATAAATATTTATACTCTATTTTGTATGTTCAGTTCTAATTTTCCCAAAATTGGTAATTATTTTTAGGAAAAACGGACGTCTGGCAAATTTCATAATTGTCAATAATTTTCGCAAGGGGGTACACCCGTCTGAGAGGTGATAACAAACAAACTAGCATGTAAACATACATATTTTCTTTTCTATATGTATTGCTAGAATGTATATTTATCATTTAAAGCTAAGCTTTTAATGATTGAGCCCATTTAGTGCCGAGTATAGGACTACCTTAAAGCAGCTTTAACCATTTTTTATGACACAAGATACTATTGTACCATCTGTATGTTACCCGAGACATCGTGATAAAGGCCATACCTTGGACATTCTCTCGAGTTGGTTTCTCAAATATTTCCTCTTGGTCCAATCCTTTCTTTGATTCTGAGTCTTTGTAAGATCGGAAGAAAAAGGACCTACAAAAGAATTGCCACTGATGAGAAAACGGCACTTCAAAATGTTAGAAAGAATACAGTACATACATTCATCTGGAAACTGTTCACCTAAAGTCCATTCATTGCGGTTTACGATTCATTTTCTTGTTGAGTTTTATCGTTACATGTAAATGACCCTGACCTGAAGAAGCCCCTCTCGATGGCTGAAGCATTGATGATCACCGAATCTTCCTGGTTGTATCCTGTGTAGGACGCGATGGCCACAATCGAGTTAATACCTGTAAACCAGACACATTCAGTACACACTCAATTCACAATAATTAGCCAATCAAATAATCAATACAGAAATAACAGATATCTACACAGGAGACCCCATAACTCAGCAAACATCAAAGTATCCTATCAAATAACAGTGAACATGGACGGGATGATCCAACAAAAGTTTATCTATACTGATATATATCAAATTTGCTTAACAAATAATCGACAAAAACAATCAAATAACAAAATGGACAGGATAATCAGGCAACCCATGTTGACAACTCAGATTCAGTCAATAACATAACTGAGGAAGGAGAAGGGATAATCGAGTGAAAGCTGACCTGCGGGGAGCTCCCTGAATCGCAGGTACTCCATTGAGCGGGTGGTGACCAGGGGTTTCTGTGGGTAGAGCAGGCCGTGAGCCAGGGTGTCCATACGCACGTGGAAGTTGGTGATGTACACCCCCATAGCTTGTTTACCCATAGCAGACTGGTAGGTGTTACGGGGTGACTGAAAGAGTGAACGGAAAAGAGATGAGTAAATGTGTATTAGGAGAAGCATTTCAATTAACAGTGTGAACTACATTCTAGCTTTGTACAGTATGCACAGACAAATTAAACCAACAACACACTTACCGGTACATGAAAATTTTGTTTTCCTCTAATAAATATTTTGCAGAAAACTATTTCACACACTATGCCTCTAAACTTCTCTAACACATAGACATGCCTTCCTAGTTTTTACAAACATCTCAGGTTTATTAAAATTACCTTCTTTTGCAGCCAAAAAAATCAATGCCCACCTTATATCCTCATAATAAAACTAATAAAGAAGTCAAAACTGACACTCTTAACTACAGGGGAGATTACCTGGTTATGATCGGGGAATGGAATGATGGAGGCACACACACCCAGGATCATGGCAGGGTGGATCTCACAGTGGGTGTAGGTGGAGCAGTACTGGACATCCTTATCTGAGAGGTCGTCCGGGGTCATGGCCAGCATGATGGATTCCTCCTCCAGGGGGTCAATGTATTCAACCACCCCACTGGCTACCAAGTCCTGCCAACTGTGACACAGAACAGAACCATACAATGACTTCATGTAACATGAAACAAAGTGATACAGGGACTCGTAATAGTATATAATACCAAACAAAACATACAGGATTCAGTATTACACATGATAGAGGATGTGCAGGGACAAAATGTCAGTATACGATATGGAACGAAGCCAAACATTACTAGAACTCAGTTTATAATACTGAAAAAACAATTCAAGGACTCTATATAACCAAGTGCAAAGCAAATCAACAACTCAGTATATGTGACCAGCCATGACATTTTTGGTCCAAATGAGGAATTTTTCAAAATTGAGATTTTTGCTTATTCTTACACCTTATATGTCCAAATTTAATATTATGAAATTTTACTCTCCTATACAAGCTAGTTTTTGAGATATGACGTCACAAAGATTGCTCGAGTATCTAGGGATTTGTGCTTATTGTGCATTTCTGTATATAATTTCTGCATCTGTTTGATTACATGTAACACATATAAAGTTACATGTAAAACACCTTTTAAAATGCATTCTTAGTTGTTTGGAAGTCTTTAAGTTAGTTATATCATGCATTTACCCATATAAACCAGTTGTAACCAGATAATTCAGTACAGTATGCAGTATATTAATATTATTGTTAGCATTCTATGAAACAACTGGTCATAGTAAAATGAATATCATTGGAAAAAGAAATTCAGGTTTTAAAAATGCCAGGTTTTCACTTAAACCTCTTTTAAAAATATATCAAGAAATAAAACTTTGTAACAATTATATATCATGTTTTAATCAATCAATCAATCAATTAAACAATCATTCATTCAATCAATCAATCAATCATTCGTCCATCCATCCATCCTTCCATTCAATTATCCAATCATCAATCAATATTGTAAAAAATATGAAAAGAAGTTGAACAAACACAATCTTTAAGTGAAATTGAAATATCATCACAATTTACATGGATTTACATGTAGCTTAATTTATATTCTACATGTTGTTTTGTTGTGTCCAGTCAGTTTACATTTGCTGCATTTCCTGGCCAGTGACGGTAAGTCTATCTTGATGAGGGGTTTTGGCACAGTTGGCTTTGGACAGCTTTCCTTGTTAACACAATAGGGAGCAACCTCATTGAATAGGTACCACTGTCTGTGTGCATCAAGCCCTGATGGAAGAATCACTAATGGGAGAACAGTAGGGTCAACTGCTGCACCAGCTTTGAGGATGTTGACTGACACTTCCTGACTTGTTGCATACTCCCTCACAAACACAATACCTGGATGACCTTTGTCCATTCTGAAACATTCAAAGCAATTCCTACAATTACCCACACATTAGGTGATAGAAAAAAAAAACATTGGGTACAAATCATAAAATGACATATATTATGTACTTTATTATATTGTTATACTTTCATGTTAAATACTGAAATCTGATTGGTTTAGACGCAGTTCATAATCTGTTCTATTACCCTCAGCGTTAGCAACGCACTTAGCAACGGGTAACATTACGAATTGTTGCATGCGCGAAAATCATGCGCGTACGGTTCGCCTTAGAATTCACGTCATTCCTATCTAAAAGCAGTGATGTTTTCTTTAAAATTAAGACATTCAGTATAACAAAATAAATAGTGCCTGTTTGGGAGGATAACAGTTGAAATTGACACCCCTCGAAAACCATTGTCAACCTCAGCTTCGCGTCGGTTGACAATGGTTTTCTCGGGGTGTCAATTTCAACTGTTACCCTCCCAAACAGGCACTATTTATATATTATTATATTATATACTTTAGATCAATCAATTTATAAAATTACCTAAAATGATGATATGATTTCAAACTTGGTATTGGTTTACAGATCCTCTTGAAGAAGGTTGCCCAGTCATAAAAGAAGAGAGGAGCAACAGGATCATCCACCAACTGCGGGACATTGTGGCCATTCCTGGAGGATTTCCAGACGCTTGCAGCAATTTCGGCTAAGGTTTCAACATTCGAGTGCCTCCATTTGACTTTCCATAACCCAAAATGCCAATCTGGGTTAAACTTGGTGTGGCCAGATTCCATCATAGAAAATTCCACTGACTCATGGAGACCTATCATCACTCTCCACATACCATATCTATTGCAAAAAATATCATAAGCATGCAAAATCATTCTAGGTATAGAGGACACTTAATGCATTGTTATAAACTACAAACTGAAAATTTTCTTTCCAAGTTAAAGGTTTCTGATCTATTCATTTGACCCTTACCATTGAATGGGGGGGGGGGGGGGGGGGGGGCTTATGATAAGTTTTATTGACATTATCAAATACAGTACGTGCATATATATTAAATGGAAACTTAAACCAAACTTATATTTGACACAAAACTTAACTAGTTTAAGTTTTTTTTATTTACATTTCTCTATGAGATATTTACCCGATGACTGTGTTATTTTTGTTTTGCCCACTGCAATTATCCATGTGAAGCTTCACATCTGTTTCACCAAGACCATGGTACATGAAATGGTGATGCAGCATACTGGTCACAGTGTTTGCGCCTTTATTAGAGTGCTGAGCTTCATCCACAAGTTAAAATATTTGGGTGCCTAAAAGTATAAACATTACATTCAATTTATAAAAAATAAAAGTAATTATTTCACTATGTAATTTGCAATAATTCAAATCACAAAAGTACACCTCGCCAGATATATTTTATCTCATAATACATAATTATGTATTCTCATAGTGAGTATATTCAAAGATAATTGATAAGAATCTTAGTCATGTACCTGATCCCTCACAGCAGATGCCAAAGCATTGACATTTTCTAGGTGTTTTAAAAAACAATGGCCCAACTTGTTGTGCATAGTGAGGATAATGCACTTGTTGTGCATAGTCAAAGCTATAATGAAACTCAGATTGCAATGTGCAGGGTGGCTGGCCTAAGAAAAAGAAACAAAATATTAAAACTTATTTTTTTGCAGAACTAAACTCATTAGGCAATGTTTCAATAACAAATATAAAAAATTGAGTTAATTTATTTGTAGAGTTTAAATAAACATATTACACTTCAACATTAATCATTGTATTTAGCTTATATTTTAGTTAAAATAAATTTTTAATTTATTATTATACATACATAGTGATATTGACTAATTCTTAATTCATGTATATATTTTACAAATATGATTTAGGGATTTCACACATACATTTCATTATGCATGATCCTACTTTAGAATGAATATGCAATACCTCTTATTTTTTGCTCTGGAGCGAGTTGGGCAAATGTTGATTTGGCCTCAGCACACTGATCCCTGTAATGATCCCTCTGTTCTTTGACATGTCCAACGTGCTCTTGATATTTTGATAAAATATCCTCTTTTTCCTCTTCGTTCAAATTGCCGCTGCATGAAAGAGTTGACGAAAAGGACTGGCAAGTGTGACAGAGGTCTGTGGCAGGCTTCATGATCAAAATATGGGGGCACTGCTCGAGCCATACTGTTTTGAATTGTGATAAACATATCTTTCTCAATGACATCTCATCAGCAAGTGTCAAATATTCCTGGTGAACTTCTGCTTTGGTTTTGTCAGAGGGCAGTAAAATAGTTTTCTCATTTCTGAAATTTGGTAGCCTGCCAGGTAGGGGAAGTCCATATTTGTTGGCATAACTAATAAGAAACTGTTTGACTCTCTTCACATCCTCCATTGTTAAGGCATGTTTAGGGGATTTACCTTTGTTGCCATGAATTCTAGCACCAAACCCATCGTGATCAAGGGATCTAGCAATGGAATCAATTGTTTTCCTACTTATCCCATGGGCGAAAGCAAATGTCTCTCTACACACCTGGATTCCACTAAAATGATAAACTTGTCTCACCCTTTCCCTTTCCTTTGTCTTGTGTTTCTTGGCAGATGTTTCTGAGGAATTATTCCTATGATGGAAGAGCTGCACCTTTATCAGCATATCTAGTTCTGATTTGTCTGTCTCTAAACATATATTTCTGTAATCATTGAGCACATTTCTGTCAATAACGGAGCTACAAGGCTTACCATAGAGTCTACTACATCCACACGTGTTTCCATAGAAATCATACACACACTGTGCCTCTCTTTTGTCATAATCAGAAATTTCAAAGTCATTATCATCGTTGTTATTCAGATCATTACACACATCTTCACTATCACTGTCACTTTCATCAGAAACACTAGTTACCGCTGAGCACTCGGCGCCGACATCAAATTCCACATTTCCGAAAAACAAATCATTCACATGCGACAGTTCGTCGTTAAAATCGTCGTCCTGGTCTATAATTGATGGGGGGATCGTACTAGCACTCGAAAACACGCTGCTTTGACTCATGATGACATTACGAACACATTTCACGGTGGACAAAATAACGAGCAGAAGATAGTTTACATTGACAGCGGAAGTTACGTTTATGAAAAGGGAGATAACATTGACAGCTACTTTCGCTTTCATTTCATTGTATTTAAGCAATATAATCGGTCTAAAAAGGCATTAATTACATCTCGATATGCGATGGTTTTATTTCACATGGCAAAAATTTAGAAACAGCATACTATTTATAATTCTAACAATTTGTTTCTTTTCCGGCGAAAAATAAAAAGGGGGTAAAAAATCGGCGGCTTGTTAAAAACGTGCGATGTTTATGACGTCAATTCTTTGTTTTGCAAATGCCGCATTTGGACCCAAAGTCTCATGACGCGTCACATATAACAAAGTGATACTAGGAGTAAAAATTCAGTATTTATCCTGCAACTACCCCTTGCATTGACATAATAAAGGTAACCCATATAAACCACAGTTATATTTGGTCAATGCCCCAATATAGTCTCATGCATTTAACAGATGTTCAAATGCATTGTTACTTCATCTTTCTTGCTTTGTTTATGCCATGGCATCATGTTTTCAATTGCAGATATGCAGAGACATTTGTCGAATAAAATTGGTTTGAGCCGCAAAAATGTGATTATGTTGCAGGATAAACAAAATACAAGATAACTGTCTTGAAATATAAGCGATACCTGGGCTCAGATCAAAAACGTGATGAAGGCTCGTCTTCTGTCACGTTTTCTTACCCTCGCCCAAATATAGCTTATATTTCAACAAAACATAACAGCAACTCAATATCAGAATATAAAATGGAACAACAACAATGTAGGGACTTAATGTCAGTAGATGACAAGGAGATAAATTACTATATAAAAAAGCTACATGTTAGACAATAGCCCCTTCAATGTTTTGTTCATAGTCAACAACCTGCAAGTGGATAGGCTTGACATGAAGAACACCAATGACAACATTACCGTCTGCGTCTAGAACATTTTATCAGGTGTCATTTAGTACCACAAAATCATATTGTAAATTTATCAGATAACATCATTCATCTATAAAAACTAAATTATCACATAATCAAATACTGTATACAGGAAAATATTCGCCCCTGTTTATTTTTTGCCCCTTACGTCCTCGTTGTTAGTGGGTGTATTTAAGACAGGGCAAATTCAAACTTCTCAAATTATTTCTCTTCAAGCACGACCCTGTATGGGGCAAAGCTGTAAGCAAGTTTAGAAGGGCAAAAAATTTCATGGGGCGAAAATAACCTGTATACAATAGTGAACCTCCCCCATCTAATATAAATTTTAAAGAAGTCTGGATGCAGCTTCAATGTGCTGATGAAGGCATGCACACAGGTGGGACAAGAACACCTGAATAAAGCCCACCTGTAGTTGTTGTATTCTCGCTGCTTTAACTGTTTAATGTGACTCTGTTTCAGTAGCAGTTTCTGGTTTTCTACAATCAGCAGTGGACGGCAAATTCTGCCAGCATCGGTATAGATACGAATTTCTCTGTCTCTTATATCTCTGATCATTGACACCTTAGAAAAAACAATTATACGCACAAAATTTTCATGTATATTCAAAATGTTTACAGTTTTTTCATCTGTCTTAAATTCTATAACGTACCTCTGAGACAATGATGTCCATTTCACGTCGCAGTTTACGGAGAGTGTTCATAAGCTGTTCAGGGTCTCGATGAATTCCTACCCAACAACCATTCACAAATATTTTTGTGGCACTACAAAAAGAGAAACCATACTTTAAATCAACAACAAAACATATCTAGGCAATTTCATTTCACTATGTGGGGGTGGGGTGAGGGGGTGATGTTTGAGGTCAACCGAGACATACTCTTGAATGGCTGACGGGGACACCTCCTCTAGGTTTTCCATGCTCCACTCCTCCAAGAACTCCAGAATGGGGGACGGCTGAGAACCGACAGATATATAGGCCATCAATGCCAAGTTCTTCACCAGCCCTACAGCACTTCCCTACATAGTACATAAGAAAGTGAAAGTAAACCTACACAATAGTGAAAGTAAAGCTCAACACAAAGAACATTTTCTATTTAATTGAATCATCAAAACATCACACTTAAAAGTTTAATATTACAACAAAGATATAAAATTTGAAATCAATGATAATTTTGGTTTAAAAACAACAAAATTTTTACCCAAAGGAAACATGTGCTTCTACAGTATCACAAAAAATAACATCCATATTATTTAAAACCACTGATATATCTTCACTCTTTACCAGACCTCTTACCTCTGGGGTTTCTGCGGGACATATCATGCCCCACTGAGTGTTGTGAAGCTGACGCGGTCGAGCGAGCTTTCCGTCTCGACCTATCGGTGAGTTCAATCTTCTCAGATGTGATAGTGTTGAAGCAAATGTCAACCTGTTCAACACCTGAAATGAAGCATTTCCTCGTTAAGAAGATTTCTATCCATGATACAAACAAAACATCACTATATTACAAGAAAGGTTCATTCATTTGTAGTCAGCAATTTAAAAATCGTGGCAAAAGATTGGTTTCAGAATGTACCCGTTTGCAAATAAACTTTGACACTATAACAAGTAAATGGCAATTTTTCAAACATGAGGAAAACAAATTATTCCATATTATCAAATACCTTAATTATATAAACTGAACAATTTGAATGTATATTAAAATGTAAATACACTTTCATCATAATCAATCCCCTTCATTTTTGTGCAATGTTTCTCCAGTCCTAAATCTCTTTCACTTCTCACATGTCTCTTCATCTCTATTAGCAAAACACATTTACAAGAGCATTCTTCTGTCTTAACCCCCCCCCCCTTTCCTGTTTACCTCTCCATCCCCATTCTTTTAACCTGTCCATCACCCCTTACCTGTGACACCCCTGCCCGGGCCTGATGGGCCTTTTTCTGGTCCCCCCAGTTGCCTGTGGCCAGGGAGTACTTGAGTCCGTCCGTGATGATCCTGGTCTTGATGGCCAGCTCCAGGTTGAAGTCTTTCCCTCTGTCAATGAACTTCTGGGCATACAGCCTAACCTCCTTCATCAAGTTACGGAATAACCTAGGATTATTAACAACAATTTCTCTCTTAGCAAAGAACCACAACTTACACTATTTAACATTTTATGATTTGGACCTGGAAAGATTATATGGCCATTTTTTCCTTCAATTTTTGCTTCTTATTTACCATCCAAACATCTCTGTATTTATAAATTTTTTGGGGCATGTTCAAACATGATTAACTTAAACTTAAAACTTAAATTTATTTTAGTTGATTAAAGTTGCTTCCTATTCCATGTAAATATCTTGAAATAAAAATTAAATGCTATAAATCACAATCTGTTCTGTAAAGCTAACTACCTTTTCATTTTGGCCTATAAAATCTTAACAATTCTTGTCCAGATGAATAACAATTTTGAGGACACAGATGACATAGACAAGATAGACTCTGTCATATCTTACCCTCTGAATAAGAAGGCCAAGAGAGGACCAGCTAAATCCAGGCGCTTGTTGCCATAATGATCTCTGTCGTCCACTTCTCTTCGACCAATAGCAGCCAGTAGTAATCGATGCACCATGTATCTATACATGTGTCGTACAGACAAGATTACATTGACGAGAATAAACCTTAGAACATCTGCTACAACCCCAAATGTAATTCCCGTTTGATTTTGTAATTCAGTAATATTGTTGTCTTTTACACCGTGTCTACTTACTTTTTCTTAAAAATCTCATTCAGTACAAACAAGGATCGTTGACATTTGAATGTCCAATAAAAAAATTAACCCTTTCATTTGTCTTTTCATTCTGTAATTCATTTACACCCCCCTTTACCCAAAAGGGCGTTGTGTCTTACCCTAAGAAGTAAGCCTTCTTGGTCTCACAGAAATCACTCACTCCCACGTGAGGCAACATTTCCTTCTGCAGGATCTCCCTGGCATATTTGATTCGCTTCTCCTTGGTCACACCTGGCCGAGCCCCTCTCGACCCAATAAAGTTTAAGGCCACATTTTGCTCCTGAATCACAAAGGCTTCATCAAGAGAGGGTTTCACCTGAAAAAAAGTTAAAATAATATAATGTGGCACAAACACATAAAAAAAAAAAATATTATGTGACACACACACACAAACATAAATAACCCCCCACAATTCAATATGTAATGAAAAAGATAGAGATAAAAGCTAGCATCTTTGTCGTTCTAATTTCCGAAAATTAATTTATTACAATTTTTTTTTTTTAATTGCCATCATAATCCTCCATACAATTAGTGGTAATATAATGAAGTTAATTTCTTTCTTGCATGCTTATTTCTCCCCTTACTTCTATCTTGTTTTTTTATGAATAAATGTAATTTCCCAAACATCCTCTTTTTCCCCCTTTCAAAAACAACAAAATACATAAATGAATAATCTTTTACCATTTCCATCATTTCTGGATCATCAAAATCGTAAATGATGTGCTCCAAGATGTCTCTGTCTGACACGAAGCCAAGGGCTCTGAACACAATGATGATGGGGATCTCCTGCTTGATGTATGGAAGAATGCCGATGATCCTCTGTCCGATGGCGCTCTTCTTGGCTCCCTGTAAAACGAGGTCAATTCCTGACCTTAAATACAGTCATAATGCATATAAAAATCAACAGTGACGTATTTTTACGATAACTCAGACACAACTTACACCCCTCTCCCCTGATTGTTATTCTAAATACCCCACCATCTCAATACATACACAACTTGCTCACCCCTCTCCTCTACAGGCACAAATCTTATCCCCCCCCCCACCCCTTCCCCTTGATACTCTACCCACCTTTCCAACTTATAGACTACTCACCCCTCCCCCTCTGGCCATCATGTTGACCCACAGGGTACTGGTCGGTCTTGAGGAATGCTCCAGACATGACCTGATCTCTGTTTTGAAGGCATATTTAGAGTCCTTTTGTTGAAAGACATAAACTACAAGAAATGAAATGGCTTATTATGTTAAAATCATACTTTTCAAAAATTCTTATTTGAACACAATATTACAAAACTTAATTAAAGGTGTACCTTATTTCTTACTTTACATCTGCATGCAATCAAAATACTAAGACCTATACAAGATAATAAAGTTTAAGCCAAAAAAATCACATGGCTTTCTTAATCTTTACCTGTATTTGTAGCCATCTTCTCCTGCGCAATGAGAACTTTCTCTGACCCGTTTATAATGAAATACCCTCCAGGGTCCAAAGGGCACTCGTTTAACTCTGTCAAATCACGGTCCATTAGGTTGTATAATAAACAGTATGTCGACCGAAGCATGATGGGTATTTTTCCAATGAAGGTCTTTTGATGCTGCGTTTCAACTGGGTCCTCGCCTTCTTTTACCACTGTCTTTGTGATGTCCACATAGAGAGGAGCTGAGTACCTGTAAAATCCAATTCCCTTTTTTTCACATTTTAAATACATTTGTATACAAGGAAAGCTGAGTATCTGTAAAGTCCAATTCTCTCATCATATTTTAAACATACAGGGGTCCTTGAGCCCACTACTGCAAAATCTGCCTCTCTGTTATCATATTCTAAACATGTATACAAGGGGAGCCGAGTATTTGTGAAGTCCAATTCCCTACCGTTAAATTTTACATACAGAGGAGAACATTATCAGTAAAATCCAAATGTTTAGCTACTAATTTATTACAAGGGCACCGCTAAGCGGAGCATCCCTTTGTGACATGACTTGTTGTAGGGAAAAATGCATTATTTAGGAAAATACATGTAAATTTATCAGATCAAAATAAATATGACACAAGTATTTCTTAAAACCACTTTGAATTCATCATTATTTATTTCATCCCAATCCCCAAGCTTTGTGGTGTAAAAAATTAGGGAGGGGTTACATTTATGTGGTTGCACAGTATTCCTATTCCTAGCAGAAACACAACACATATGCTTTAAAGTTTAATAATTTAGATTCATTTAATGACATTCATTTTAATACAAGCATACATAAATGATCCGTATACATTTTGAAACGTAGCTGAAGATCTAGCAATCTGTAGTCTGCTCTGATGGACCATTCTAGTTGCTTGTCATATGTCAAACCATAGTAGTATACATTCAGCTATTATTAATATGAAACAAGCATTCTGAGAGTATTGCATAAGAGCTGACACACATACATGCATACGTACATATATACAGACACACACACACATACACGCACAGCAGTGATGCTATATCCCCCTTGCAACAAGTTGCTCGAAGGGATGAAAGGCTTCTAAAACTTGCAGACTGCGATTAACGTTTGCATGAAGTGGAAAAACAACCAAACCAAATTCATACATGTTGACTATGCTATTCTCATAGTAAGATGAATTCTCATCTCCAATACATCCACTGTGTCTTTAAATAACCTTTTTAAATCCTATACTGTTCATCGTTAAACTAATTATCCTCTTTAAAAATTACTTCCTCTCCAACCGCCCTCCGATACCCCCACCCACCTGTGTAGTAATATTAATTTACCTCTTCTCTCCATAAATATACACTCAATTTGTAAATGTGTCTGAATACTAGTTATATATTTAAAGTGCAATGGGACTTTAAAGTAGCGGTGTCACCAATGATGTGACGTCACAAAATAATTCTGAAAATATTGGACTTCGACGTGGCAGGTTATGATACTTATGCGTAGAACCTCAAACTTTGATATGACCATCAGACTTTGGAGTCTTACATATATAAAATAATAGCTACCATATATATATACTATAAGAGATTTACGTGAGATTTCGGAGTCTGGCCTCGTTTGGCATCATGGGACTGGGAGCTCCGTCTTTTTCCCAATGCGTGGGCTTGGACAGGTAAATTTGTTCAAATTTCAACAGGTATCTTGGCTACAATGAAAATTGTACAGATAAAGTAGGTTTTAATTCAAACAACCTCTGGAACATAGGACCATGAAAACCTAATAATATCCGTTGAGCAATGGTAAATATATTTTGTGTCTATGAGCTATAAATTCAGACAATCTAGTGTTTTATAAAAGAAAAGAAAGAAATTAATTTCTTTTAACTCTTTTCATAATAGTTTTCAAATGAATAAAATATTTTTAAATCATCCCACCAACATACTCTCTGAAATATGACAGATACTGACATGACTGACACACTGTCAGATTATACCTCATATCAATAGTTAACCATAATTTACATGTATATCATAACCTACAGCATTAGCTGCAAATATGATTCTATGTAGGATCTTTTTAACCTCAGTTTAAAAGAGAAAGTTATGCTTACTGGTGTTTCAACAATCCCTGATGTATGTTGTGCCTCCGCTTGCAAGTCGATTTGTGGGGAGTCCTCTACAATTCTCTGTACCGACATCTGAATAAACTCGTCGAACGAGTCCAACTGTTGCCGCACCAGACCTTTCTCATCAAAGTATGAGCTGATGACAATCCAACATGCTTCCTGCCAAAGGTCGGCGGTGATTTCATCTCCGTCATCGTCCGCCTCATATACCATCTCTGTGGAGGGGATAAGCAGAATGAGCAATCGGAAATCTTTCTTTAATGCCATAAATAACTTTTATATATTACACAAGGATTAGCATTGGATACATTTTTAATAGTGTTAATAATTTTAAGACACATGTAAATCTGAATAGTCATGACATATATGCACAGGGAAGATCAGAGACATAAATAACAGAGATTGGCAACTGATCAAAATCTCGCTGTCCCTATTGTAAAGTATTCCTAGTTTAAATCAGTATATCTTTCTAGTAAACAATTGTATCGAAATATAAACAGCTAAAACCTATTATTAAAACATTCAAAATATTATATTTTCATGAGTTTACGTCATATAAACAATATTAAAAGAGGAGTTTTAGGAGGCAGTTGGCTACCAGTCGTCCGAGATTTTGCCAATGTTGTACAGTTGGCCAATATTTTTTCTGTATATTAAATTTATTTTTCAACTTTTTGTTTTAAAAATGTCTAAAACCTATATGCACATTTTTCATAAAAACAATATACTTTTGGTTTAAGTTCATTATCTCAGTTTACTAATATGTAGTTCTCAAAGTAAGGTTGGTCCAGTAACATTTTTCAACAACAAAACACGCTAATGGCAGAGTTGCCAATTTCTGTTAGTTCTGTGAAGACACATCATTTATTTTATGCATCATCATTCTTCATATTCAGAAACAACTTTAGTCTCCCAATTTAAAACTGGCCGTCATATCAATGACAGACAGTACATACTTGACATCTTACTTTTTCTCAACAATTTACGTAATTATCTTAATAGAAACTGAGTGAATACGCAAATGCATCAAACTGCTGACAATATAACCTTTCATTGTGAAAACATTACTGCAGTAAATTGTTTATAACGTTTGACAAAGAACTAAACTTTCTGTGTTCTGCAATCGCCCATTACTCATATCTCTTAAATCAAATCGTCCATTCATCATGTAAAAAATATCATCTAATGTTGTGCAACAGAAAACGCCGTGTTATGTGTGTCGATTGACGCGGAATTTCTCAACCGGAAGTTGATATCAAAACAAAAAAAGGTATTTTATTTTTGCTTGAATTGCAAATTTCAATCGTTTTTATGTACACTACCTTCTTCTTGATTATACATTATCGTTCTCTAAATCAGTAGCAACTGATTTCACTTTCGATTACAAAGACTTAACACTGATTCATCTCGATTTAGACCTCAGACATTTATTCCCTCCTCGCCCTCTGCTGCTTTTGGCACTGCAACCTTCGGAACACCTCTAATGTTATATATGTACGATTTGCTTAGCCAGTCGTAACTACTCGGCCATTTATGTTATTTTTAGACTGGTTCGCTGTCACTGATTACGAGCGCGCCTCGTACAATCAATAGCGGCAGCGTATGGAATCAAGGGCAGGCTATCCAGTCTATGTTATTTTTCGCCAGCGGAAATGGCCGAGTAGTTACGATTGCCATTTCCGCTTGCGAGTTATTTTTCGATAGCGGAAATGGCCGAGTAGTTACGATTGTTTTAGTTGGCGTATATCTTTCCTGAAAGAACTAAAGTTAAAAATAGATTGTACTATGAAGGTAACGGTGGTTTCGCTCCGATCACTTGTTCGCGCTGAGAGGTTTCGCGCCGAGTGGTTTCGCCCCCTTTCAATATATTTTTTGAATATTAGTAACGATCAAGGATTACCTGGATTTATCGATCTAAGCAAACCCCAAATAATTGCTAACATCGTGTTTGTGAACTATTAATTCTTCTACATATATATGGTCATTATAAACAGTATACAAAGTACGACATTGATAATATCTATGCATTGGTCAAATGGACATAAAAAAAATATAATATAGCTTGCAAAATAGAAAATATTCAATGTCCGATTGAAAATATAATTAATAATACATTAATTTAACATGTATATGCAAGCATCTTATGGAATTTTATGCATTAATTTATTTATTTATTTTGATTCATTTTATAATCTATCATATCAATATAATATAATATTATAGAAATATATATTGCATTATATTTTAGGTACTCACCAACTTATGGCAGTAGAGGCAACATTCACGAACCATTTCTTCGCTATACTCTTTCGGAAAAAAAAACGCGCTAACGAATTCTTGAGATCCTCAGTCATCATTTAGTTCTCCAAATTAGATCGCAATCAAAGCTATTTATTTAACGGTTTTATTGATGATGGATTAATTGCCGACTAATTAAACTGCTCAGGCGATGTTCGTGCATGTGTATAAATTTATCGTCTAATTAAACTAAATTACTTTCTAAAACATTTAATTTACCACTTATGTACAGTATAGATAGAAATAATTTAAATTACATATTTAAAAACAAAAGCAACAAGCAGTGTGTATTGTAGTGTTTATTTATACAATGCGGGCGAATCCACTCGGGGCGAACATGTATTCGGAGCGAAACAAGCGATCGGAGCGAAACCACCCGAATATCTGGGGTAAATCCTAGACTGGTTAAAAGCCTAGGGTGAATCCCCTATTTTGCTTATTAGGAACTCCTCGGACGTATCTCACATTGAGCTTGCGAGACATTCGAGGTGTTCCCACAGATTATATAAGATTTTTACAATTGTGTATATAGACGACTTTAAAAACTTACTAGGCTAACTGAAAAGTATGCATTAGATCTACGGAATTTATTATGTCAGCTTTATTACCTATAAGTAAGTAATATTGATACCTATATATTTTATTTCAATTCTTATTGTTCAATTCGATACAATAAAATTGTTCTTGCATTTCAATTGATTATAATAAACTGAAGCGTTACGATATCCGAGTACAGGCGCAGATCGGTGGGAGAAAGGCTCCACATTCACAAAACCATCTGATTTCTCAATTCCCAATTCCACAAATATTTATCCTGGATATTTTTTTATTATTAATTTTTTATATTTTTATTTGTGTGTGTGTGTGTGGGGGGGGGGGGGGGTGTTAGATACATTGAAAACGGGAATGTCAAAACCATCAATTATCCCATATTTTCCTATACGGTTTTTGTCTTTACATGTACCAAAACCCAGAAACCCAACAAGGATAGATCGGTTCTATAAATTCAAAATTATTGCATTAATGCAGTAAACCAACTGACATACTCTTTTAAGTATGCAGAGGCGTCCGGAAGCAAATTAAAGTGTGTGTGTGTGGTGGGGGGGGGGGTCACCAAAATCTTGAACCACCCCCCCCCCCCTAAAAAGTTTGCCAATCCTCAAAATCATAATGCAGGGGTTGGGGGATTGGGGTGGGTAACCGAAGTGCATTGTTAAAGTAAGATGTAAAAATTTTTAATATTGAAGTAGTTTTAGACTGCGTTCAGGTTATTTTTTACCACATTAAAACACTTAATGATGAATTGGAAAATACTATGCTTGATATATACTAATATGCTTATCTTTGAGGGAAAAAAGTGTTCGGGGGGGGGGGGGGGGGGGGGTTATGATTATGAAAATGGAAATCCGAAATTCTTCGATGAAAAATTAATAAATTTTTTTAAGTGAATCTCCCAGCCGGAAAAATGAGTAACGGCAACTTTGTCACTTATTCCAATTTTATCGAAGCTGAATTTCGTACATTATATAAAAGTCGCAAAGAATCTTTTCACTATATTTCTTTTTTTTTTGGGGGGGGGGGGGGGGGGCGATCTCAGCCCATCTACGTCTAGGTTTAATTTTGTGGGTTTGTGAAACCCTGTTCAATAGTAAATTATTGATATTATTACGATAAGATAACTTGTAAATGTCTAGTATTTACTTTTACGGAGTAAAGCATGACATTCCACAGACAGATCAGAGGTATAATTTTTAATATGTTTATAAATATATGATTGTGTATGGATTACAGATACATATTGTGGGCTGTATATAATGTCTGAATAAATACTATTAACGTACTGTTTTGAGGAGAAAGTGCGTTTATAACTCTTCATTCAGTAATCATTAATGCCTCCCTTTACTGTATACCCATGAACATGTGACAGTGTGACGACAATGTGTATTCACTGTATATGTGTAAATTTTGTATCTCTTATAGTAACCCACAATGCATTGCAACTCATTCATGATTAAACCAGTCGGTAATATTAAACAGGTCACATTGTTGTCTCGTAATCCTTTATTGAATGAAAATCGCATTGAAAGACAACCAGCTAAAAACTGCAATAAATGTGGATCATCCCTATAACATATCTATTCAAAGATCATTTCCAAGGACTTAAAAATCTGTACGATTCGATTTGAGATCGATCATTTACCTTGGAAAACCCAACTTTCTGTTTGGGGAATGGTGAACAATAGTCTCGTTCAACCAGACGCTCGGCTGTTTCCGTATATCTCCGACAAGCAGAGATTTACAGAGACAGCCGAGTGTCTGGTTGAACGAGACTAGGTGAAAAACGGCCTTTTTACCCACTTACTAATACGCCTTCAAATGTTATATTTTCACGATATTCTACTTGATTTTGATTTATTTTTTCCTTTCTATTTATCCTTACCTAAAAATCCATCAAATCAGGTCATTGATTTTTTCAAAACACAATTGTTTACTGGGACTACTTGCGTTAACACTGATCACAGGGTTAAATAGTAAATCTGACCTTACAGACAGCTTGAATCTGTGTACCATTCAGATAGAGAACCTGTTGGAAAGCCCCGATAAGATACGGACTCAAGATAATCTACTTGTAGGGACATAGAATCCTTTGATTTTCATTATCCCCTAGCATGCAAATCCACATTTAGTTTGGTTTAATTTATGGTAAACACACGTCTCGTTCTTTACACACTTTTTTCTCTTTTAAACGTCTAGTTATCTGAACGCATGTTTGAAATCTTTGAGATATAAACATTTTAATAATGATCAAGGAGGCTCGACACCTCATAAAATTAATAAATGGATTTTTAATTGGTTTTCATTTAAAATATGATTTTATAATAAATGACCAATTTAAGCTTTAGTTTATTTTTGTATGATTTTGTTTTTGTATTATTTTTTTTCAAACTGGAAAATTTATTTGGCTGCAAACAATAAAATGTAGAGCTTGTGAAATGGTCTCATTGAGTGCATAATGTAATGCTTCTCCGCGTAATTGTCCTCTTATTAAATATCGTTTTATATATTTTGCTATAGAACATGTCATGGAGAGTAATATTTATTTATTTTTTTTTAATTTTCCAAATAAATATATTTATGAAAATTAAAGTCGTTCCAACTTTTACAATACATTTGACGAATAAGGAAAATCTACTGTAAACGTACTACATTTCGCTGTGTATTCTATTTAGTGCTTTTGGCGGAATGCGGCTTCCGCTAAATCAAGTACATCGCTAAATGCCATTCAAATATGCACACGAATATTTAAATTTAAGAATACGCTGATTCAAATCCACGCTAACTTGTTCAAATTTATTTCCCGCCAAATATCGTACACGCCAAATATAATACGTTTACAGCATTTACCTTCGCCACTATTCCGCCAAAAATATAGTCATTTTAGATTAAGTTTTGTTAATTATTTTTATGCCAAGTTGTACAGTTGTAAAAGAGCTAGTAGATATAAATGATCAAATTCCTAACATAGCAGATAATTGACCGATACTAGGATTCGAATATTTTTTAATATTTTGATAAATCAGAAACCGGAAAAAAAATCTTTTCTTCAATTCAAACTAAAAAAAACCCCCAAAAAATGGATCCATATCAACCATGGATATACCCGATTTCTGAATAGCCCTATTGTGGACTTATTACTGACAGAAATATTATCAATGCCTAAAATTACTGATTGTTACTGCATTTAAAAATCCTTTTTATCATGTTAGCCTCTGGGGTTTCTCAGCAGTTTCAACATGGAGTTGATGAGGAAATGATAAATATCATTAACAGTATCATCACAATACTGACAGGTATATTTGATTTTTTAAATTTATATTACAAATTACGATTTACTAATAAAAACCGGTATTTGTTAAAATGGTAGATATCTAAGTCATAATATTAAGAACCAGCATGAAAAATTACTAAATGAATCTTAGCATAACCATCTTTCATTTAATTAATTAAGAATTAAGTTGAATGGTCTGATATTTCAGGTTTTCCTCCAGTAAATGCAGAGCATGTTTATCACCTGCTGCAGCATATCTATACTTTTCCTCACCCCTACCGCACAATAAGAGAGCATACAGGAGGTACTTTTCCAATCCCTCTAACAGTCGCAGCAAGTCTTCCAGGTTCGTTTCGTAACTTTTATTTACGTGCTAGTATGGTACTTGATTCCCGAAAACAAGTCGCTGCGATCTTGTTACTTGGAGAATAACGCCTAAATAAAGTAATTACCGATAAATGTGGAGTTACAGTATTTGCTAAGATTTTGCAAATGAAATAGCGCGTACAAACAAATATTGAATTATTTACATGTAACTAATTATTTTAGGCAACTTTATATTTGTTCAGTTTAAATTTTAGATGCAGAAATGTAACTTGAATTGAAAATATACTTTTTTAATTTAAGAATAACAAAGTTAACTGAGAAAGAGGTTATAAACTAAAATTCTGTGATACACATGACGAAAAAGGAAGCAAGTTACATTCACTACTTCAATAATTTTTTTTAGGTTGGGAAAACGTTGCTCCTCAGCAAATGAATTTTATGCATGCCGTTTTCAATCACATCCTTGAACAGGATCAAAAGTTGGTCCGCGATCTATTCTATAGACAACTCGGTAAGTTAATGCAGTGAGTATATCAACATTTAGATAAAAAAGAATTTGATTTGTTTCCCGATTTTATGTGCTCCTTTCTTTAAATCTGATGCGCTTTTAATTTCCATCAATTTATGAACTTAGGCTGTCTCTTAACTTTAACCTTTCTATGATTTATCAGAAAGTTGTGTTTTTACTTTAAACAAAATACAAGTTTTTTTACAAAGTTTTTATTTTCTGCAGAATCACTTGGTTGCTGTTGATATGCTTTGTTACAACGCACTTTAAAAATAACGCTTTTTTAAAATTCTTTTTCAAAGTGCGTTGATTTTGGGACCAAGTCAACGCCTTTTAACAAAAAAAACAAAACAAAACAAATCACTTTTTCAAAGTGCGTTGTTATCGTCAATATTAACGCACTTTTAAACAAAAATTGTTCAAAATAATTGATTATTTTATGTACAATAAATGATTGTTTTTACCTTGTTTAGCTTAAGGTGGAATGTCCCTCTGATAAGAGGGATAACTGCTGTAGAAATATTCTCATTTTGTCTCTGATAACTCACAATTTTTAAGGCATGTAGCAACAAGTGAGTCGGTACTGGGTCCTTTTTTTTTGCAGGAATGTGACATTTATTTAAATTTACTTTTACCGGGGTGGGGGGGGGGAGGTTAGAAAAGTTTTGCAAAAAATGACAAAAAACTGATCATTTTGATCAAATTTTTATAAAGTGATATCTTTACCCCTCCCTTTCTCACATCCCCCAATGCATTGTCGTTTTTATTTTTTAAATATATGAAGTAGTGCAGTACGTGTTTTAGGGCAGGGAATCTTTAGTTCTTTAGTATTTTTTTTATTTCTCTCTTTATAGCTCATTCAGAAACTTAAGGAAAATGAATAATATTATTATAATTGGGAAAAACATACTAAAACAATTGCAAACTCTAGACTTATTTACCATCATTTGAAACTGAGATTTCTACTGTTGAAAACTAAATGAGGTTTTACTATTCTGAAAGATTAGATATGGTAAAACAAAATTAAAAACAGAACAATATCACATTTTATTGAGAGTATACCAATTACTGGATCATTCATTTGATCCCCTTTTTGTGTTGGAACAAAATTCTCTGGTTTACATTTTTAATTCTAAAATTTTTGAGGAACTATGGTACATGTAATGGCTGATTAAAGCAGCATTCATTAAAAACCTATACAACAAAGTGCCATTCTGAACCAAAAAGCAGCGCTTTACTATGTTTTGAAAGCTGATATGACATTGTATGTAACTGTATTTTATTTTTTTTTAATTTTATGCTTTGAAGGTAAAACTTTAGTTTATATAATCACTATGTCTATTTTTTTTTCAAATCATTATTACACACATTATCAATTTTGGAGAAATCTAGCAGCGCTTTATCACTTTAACTGCGTTTCTATGGAATATCTTGGTAATGAATTTGATGAAAATCAAAACGATTTTTTAAGAAAGAAATTCTAGTACATGTATATGGTAAAATTGATAGCAGAGCTATATTACACATTAATGGGATATATTTTAAAAACTAATCCATTATCAGCTAACTTGATAAGCGATTTCTCGATTAGAATATTTTCTTTTCGCACAAGCCTACGTAGTTTGACAATTTACACATAAAGAACAACTCGGGAGATTTAAATTATCCCAATATTACATAAACTGCATCGCTTAGCAACTGCATTTTCCTTTTTAGTTTATGCAATAAATTTACTTCTTATCCGGTACATTGGGTTATGCGAGAAAATGTACCCACACTCTAATTCTTATTTTTAAGTTTATAATAATTTAAAGTTTTTGTATGTACATGCAATTTATTTTTTTATAATTGATATAAAAAATTAAAAATGAAATGAAAATGAAATTAAAAATCATATGATCTATTGCCCTCGGCCGTTGGCCTTGGGCAATAGATCCTACTGAGCTGTTCCCTGCACCTCGGGAAAAATATTCTGGTCTATTGACTGCTCAAGCATTAAATAATTATATACTAGTTAGTATCAACAAATCATTATACTATCAACAAATTAGAATTAAGTTCAATTTCAGAGTTTATACATATTTTTCAAAGTGAACTTAGTGTCTCCATACTAAAAGGAGTTGATATACCTTCATAACGCACTTTGAAAATAGTTCAAAGTGGGTTAACTTGGTCTCAAATTTAGCGCACTTTGAAAACTGCGTAAGTTTTTAAAAGGGCGTTGCCAAACAGCTTATTAAGGGTTTAACAAATAAATTATGGAAAGTAAATCATACAGTAATGGCAATGTATTAACTGTGTCAAACTACAGACACAGTTTGAAACAGAATGCTTATAATATCATTCTTGATTTTACTAGTCATTTAATGAAAAAACTACTTCATTTAAAAATCAAATGATGTTTCAATAGAGTTTTCTATAATTTTCTACAATACACAGCTGGCTTTAATGTATGTTATATTACACCAGTAATACATGTTTAGAATTTTAAACAGATAATGTTGTTAAAACAAATCTTTTTCTTTTGAATGGACTTTAGAAGGGAAACTATTAAGGAAAAAAAGTGTAAATCAAAACTTGGAATATTATATGGTGATGTAATAAAACTTTTATTTTGCAGGTCGTGCCCCCACAGTGCAAGAATTCGCCCAGTTCCTTTTGAACTTCGAAGGTAATGAGCTGGTTGAGTCCCCTCGCAAGACTTTAGGTATTCTGCATGCATATATAATAATTAAACAATTTAACTTTTATCTGCATCAACTTACATGCAATTGATACTACAAGCAAAATGAAGCTTCAAGAAGAATATTTTTGGTAAATTGAGGCGTTCAGAATTGGTGTTAGGATTAGAAATCATAATTTATAGCAAGAACATGTAGTTTACACTGATGATTTAGAGTTGTGCTTTTAAACAACTTAAAAGATTGACTGGCAACGATAGTAACCATTAAATAAAATGTAATTAAAATAAAATATTAGTTAACTGGTAATATGAAATAACCTGATATAAATTAAATTAAAAGAAAAAGGTTCATAACTTGTTAAACTATTTGAAAATCTTTTGTTCATGCCTCCTGGAAACTAATTGTAAATTAAAGTTATTTTTACATCAATATGCAATTATATACAAAAACATTTAACTTAACGTAAAATACTGATTTATTGTTAATTTTTTCATAATAAAGGACAGACATTTTTCGAAAATCAGGAGCTAAGAGTCACCTTAGAACGTCTACAAAGGGATATGGGATGGTTGAGAGAAATTCACAGGTCCTTGGCCAACATAACACAGCTTTTAGGAGATTCAAACACTCGGACTAAGAGAAGAGTTAATGAGTTGGAGACACGATATAGAGACTTACTGAATATTTCAGATGAAGTTCAGCAACAGAATGCTATGCTGCAGCTTGATCAAAATTCATTGCAGAGAGAACTTATCGAATGCCATGTTGAGCTGGAGGATGAAAGAAGGGATAAGCAAATGTACCAACTTAGATGGGAAGAGTTAAAGACGGCTAAAGAACAGACAAACAATCAACAGTTACTGACAGACAAACAACAGTTACTGACAGACAATCAACAGTTACTGACAGACAATCAACAGTTACTGATAGACAATCAACAGTTACTGACAGACAATCAACAATTACTGACAGACAATCAACAGTTAATGACAGACAAACAACAGTTACCGACGTACAAGCAGGCGGTTCAAACCACCGATTTCTCATTATTTCTTCTTCTTCTTTTGCTGCTTCTTGCCTTTCTTTTTATCCTTCTTTTTTAAATTTTGAAAACAAGATCTTGCGTGAGCCGTTATTCTGAGACTTTTTTAAGACGATCGTTGAATTTAAGATGACACTTTTAAAGACGATTTTTCCTCATTCCAATAAGTTGCCTTCGCGGATCTACAGTGAATAATATCTCTGAGAAGCTTTACATGATTTGATTAAGCCAACAAAGTCCAAGTACCGCTGATTGTTTATACATTGCTATTAATTTGTTATCAACATTCGTTTGTTTTAGAATATCATCATTTTAACCCGATGTTATACATATGAATAATGATATGCTATCCCTAAAAATGGACCATTCAATTTGCATGTATATATTAAAAATTATTATTTTTAATTTTGAAGAATAAGCCGACGTGTAGTAATACTCATGTTGTCTTAGATTTTGCATCTTTATTCATTGTTTTAAGTGCATAATCTGTTGAACTCGCATATAATGCATTGCCCTGTTTATTTATTGTTATTTTGCCTTGTTTGGAATAATTGCGTAGAATTGCATAATTTCATTGTGACCAATTAAGAGGGTTTGATGGTAGTGACCATTTATTCTATATTGATCTTCTTTAGAAAAAGAGATGTACGTATACAAATCTATATAAAAATACATAAAAGAACCCAAATTCAAATGGTAAAAATATATACAGGTTTCCTTTACTAGATAAATATTTGTAGTGAAACAAATCATATCTGAAATTTTTTAGGCATATCTGAAGGTGAATTTGCTGACCCTCCAGCCTCCTTAAAAATGCGATATGAGATGTACATAACCTGTTCATCGAAATACTTTGACCTGGTAAAAGGTCTTCGACTTTCAGAGAGAGTGTAGGGATAGCGACGCTGGTGGAGACATGTGGTGAACAATACTTTTACGAATAGTATTCAACTTGAATGTTTTTATACTTTTTTTAAATTCCCCACATCTACTTTTGTCGCCATCTGTTCCTTTTTTCATTTTGCATATTTGTTTGAACCATGTTTATGCTGGACAAAGGACGATAGAAATTCAATATTTGGCATCATATTTTGAAAAAAAAGTAAAATATATTTTTAAGGTAATAACAACTTGTTTCATCATCACTCCATCTTTATAAAAATGGCTAAATTAAGATTTTGTATCATTTGGGCATAAAAATATTTTTTGTTTAAAAATTTGTGGTAAGAGACTTTAATGTATATTCATCATAAAGCTATCCATCTTATGAATGAACTTTATATCATAGATTTTTGTACATTCTACCTTAATCTAGATCTGAACGTTGAGCGAGGGGATTAACTTTAAATGCATCATGACTGTTTATAAAACGTTTCACTGATAATTAAAAACACTAGATTGAAACACGTAAAAAATTGCTGAAGATGTTTTTGTTTTAAAAATCATTAATATATTCATTGGGGTTTTTATGTTTTCTATGTAAACACTGTTCTATATACTAAAAGGTATAAACATTTCTGGTGCTTTTTCACGTCACTTTTTATACATTTATTGAATTGCTTTTTTACTATTAAATTAATGATGAAATGTTATTTCATGTTTCATTTTCTTTTGGAAAATATATGTAGCCCTTTTTAAAGAGAGCTGGACTACATTTTAAAAAGAACTTTCGACAAGGTCGTAAATATTTACTGTCTTGTAAGATGATCTTTAGAGATCAAAATTGACTTAAAACCATTTGTTTACAAATATTTCAACTCCCATAATTATATTTTCCAGCCATGAGAATAATTCATTGATTAGTTGGTAACTAATTAGCATTCATTAATTTGGTCGTTAGTCGTAAGTTCTTTTGTAAATTGCATCCCTGGACGACCGTGACCGTTTTAGTATATATTAAATGTTTAAGATAAAAGAGCTCTGCATAAAGATATAGCAAAATGTTAAAATGTAAAAGCTTTAGTATATGACTTTTGTTCTCTGTTAATTGACAGTTTATGGCTAAACAAACTATTTAGCATATCTAATATAAAAAAAAGGTCTGATGTTACCATGGTGATCACCCAGCCTCCTTAAATTGATATAAGAAATGAATATGCTTATCTGAAAAAAAATTGTAAGTACATTAAAATTTTTTGTAAATAAATCGATAGACATTTCTTTTAAAACTCCACAATTCTTTTCTATGTCACTTATTTATATATTGTAGAATATTTTCCCTCTTTTATGTTTTTTAGATACTTAAACATAATACAAATTATTGTAAGCGGCATATAGAGTACTGACAAAAAGCATCAAGAACAAAAACAGAACTAATTTAACATAATATGATATTTGTATACGATAATAGTTTTTGATATTTTCAATATCAATCTTTATACACCTGGTTAAAGCATATCAATCGAGGACACATGGTTAGATATATTCTTATTTTCATCAGTCTTCTTAAAGGTAATATTTTCCAATATAAAAAGGCTGTATCTATTCAAATACAATAAAGAAATAAATTAAATTGCTGCATAAATATAATACCAGATTAAACTGGGTGAGACAGTTTACGCTTTAGAAACTACAAAACGTTTTATATAATCGTGAACTTTTTTAAACGTGTATACATGTAAACGATTTTAGATATCTAATTATTAAATGTATTATTTTTCATAATATGTCCTATCATTAAGAGCAGGCGGCTGCCAAAAGGATACCCTATTGTACGGATAACTCCTCCTACAGTTTTCAAGATAGGAAGTTGTTCTTTTGCAGATCAATTGTACACATATCAGAGCTGTGCATATTTCTTGGATTTTGATTTTTTTTTAAATACGAGCTAATGAACCTTCTCATTCTCTCGCAGATTATTGCATGTAGGGTACCCCTATTGTACGGATAACGCCTCCTACATTTTTCAATATTTCTATGGATGGATTGTGTTAATCAATTTAGGGTTGACAAATGGATTATAAATACTATTCACACAAAAGAAAACTTGGTTTGCAGTCACATTGACTGTTTTTCTCTCGTTTAGACAATGAAATAGTGCGTTTCAAACAAATTTGTAATCCAATTCCACACGTAAAACTTGATATTGTAAGTTGATATCGCTGATATATAAGACCGCACATGTTAAAACTGTGGTATGAAATGAATATCTGAGTTTAAATTTTCATTTTTTTTAGCTAAAAAAATCCTCAGCATAATCACACACCAACAAGTTATTTAGATAAAATATCTTAATAATGAAAGGAAGGCATTTTTTTTTTTTACATAAAATTAAAGGTTCGTTAAAAAACTTGGAAAACAAACCGACTATTTTTAACGAAGATATAACAAATATCGATTTATAAAAATGATTTATTAATCCCGCTTAAAAGATAAACAAATATTTTCTTTCCATCATTAAGGATTGTATTTCTATCATTTATTTGATTCGATTCAATTTTTGTTTCACCTATATCTTTATTTGTATTTACAATTTTATATGATAAACATATTATCAAGTCACATACAAACAAACACAACTTGTGCTCATCGTCATTTATTTAATATGTTTTGCCAAAAACTGCGGCGTCCGATTGTTTATCATATTTTGAACGATTTATAAAGAGGTGTTATTTCAAATACTTTTATTGATTATTAACTGAAGTAGGAAACGTTTCTACTAGTAAAATATTAATGTAAGATGTATGTTGATATAAGCATTTGTACCTAGTATACCCCTTGACAGGTTTAAACGGGTGGGTAACGGGTGAAAACAGATTGATGATATTTATTTACTGGTTTATTACACAGGTGACTTTTATTTTTTGTGCAACTCCTACAAGATATTTAAATTGACTGTGAATGTTTCATAAGAAGAAACATTTATATCTTTAATAGTAAAGAATTGAACCAAGAATCTTGTAAAATTGCTTCTTGTACATTAAAAAACCCGCCCTTTGAATATTAAATAACATGTATTTCCTATTTTGAAAGTCAGGTTTATAAGATAGTTTTCGATAAAAATTCAGCGCTAAACATTTATTGTCACGAAAATTCGTCAATGTGTTTATACATACATCTTAGCTTATCATTGCAAATATACACCGTGCAAATACACCCGTGCGCTAACTTCCAGTAGAATCCGTGCATAGCGTTTTTACGTTTTCTACTTAGAGTCGCATCCCATCTCTATCGCAGCTCATTACCTTTATGATGTCATCAATATGGCTGCAGGTGCAGGTTTGAGAAGAGAAGTATGTTCCCTTACCACAGGGAGCTGTGTAGAGTCTATCGTCTTCACAGCGATAAAATATTTTGCAAAATTTCGAATCCGAATAAAACTTGCCCTAAGTCTCTTTAGAACAGTCAGAACTACAACCTGTACAAAAAAAAAAAGACAAAGAAAAAGATAAACGATCAAATATTACAAAATCATTCTTTATAACACATGAAATATGATTACTGGTATCTAAAATCGATTTCAATAAATGATAATTTCTTGATAAAAACAAGCTGGTGAAGATTTTTATTTTTTTGGGTTCAATAGTTTGGTAGCAAATGAATGTGATCAATAAAAAAAAAGCTCATGTGATTTTTTTTTATAACCGTTTAGCAAATGCTATGTTTTAAGTATGTGTATTTGTGTTATAGACGATATGATAGCACGCAGTAGACAATATGATGCCATGCAGAAAACAATAAGATGACACACAGTAGGAAAAAAATTGAAAATTAACAATATCAATTCCAGACAACTTGTATCAAAACGTTGATTGTTGGCTATAATACTTTCAACTAACTAAAAAGGTAAAATTAAAAAAAAAGTTATCTTGACCAATAAATGGTCAGAATATTTGTTATATTGATTTTTATTATCTTTTTGTAGTATAAATCACGTGGGGGACGAATCTAAAAAAAATGACAAATTTTGGAATGAACAAAGGACTATGTGCGGTATGGTCAAATATCTGCCCCCGATTTCAACCAATTTTTAAATAGTATCGTATAAAAATAAAATCTTCACAAATTATTGTATAGAGGATGCCTATAACTTTAATAATGATTTTAGTCATCATTGCTCATTCGATGTGTATCTATGACGTCACCTAAATGGCCCAATTCCCGCAAATTTGCAAACAAATGAAAATATTCTCATTTTTGCTCTATATTTTGCATTCGGAAGGATAGAGCGCAGGTCTGCTCAAGTGCGATTTTAACATATGTTTTTCTTCAGATAGTTATACACATTATACTAAAATATGGTACTTGAGCAAGCCTGCGCTCGATGTTTCCCAGTCGAAAAACCTTCGGAAAACACCCATATTTTGCTACAAAACATCAATTTATCAAAATAATGCAATATTCATGACGTCATTTCTACATTATGACGTCACTGTGGTGATAACCTTTTACACCTTTATTTCCAATATGATTTTAACTATCTTTCACCTTATTTTAAAGCTCTTTCTAAAACTTTGATTTTGGGGGGCAAAAATTGCATAAACCCGCACTTAGTCCTTTATAGTATAAGGAAAACTGACATCATAACGTGAGGAATTTTTCAATAATTATTTATACTTAAAGGTGAAAAGGACCATATTCATACCAACTAATTTAAAACTCTAAAATATTCTACAAAGTTAAGAAAATATTGTTATTTATATCGGTTTACCTTTTGCTGTGTATGCAAATATTGCATTTAATATCGGCCAAGCTATTAAAATACTATACATACTTGAACTGTCGTTATAAACTAAATTTTTTTTTAAAACTTTACCTTCTGTTTTGTGAGCCTCTGTCTGGTTTTGAAGAACAGGGCGGCACGTGATCTCGTCAATGGAACTGACAACACTTTCGGGAATACTTCCGGTACAACCTACAGACCAACCATCATCGCCGTTATATGTTGTGATACAAGCAAAATTCATGACATATAGAGGAAAAGTTGTATTTCCCAGAGTTCCAAGTAGATTAATTGATACAGGTATACGTACCCTCTTGTTGACGAGCACCTGATCTCAAACTGTTCGTCTACCGCTGACTGGTCAATTTCATTTAGGACTGAAGAAAGATCACCTACAAAGTAATCAGTTACAGGTTTAATTTCAAATTAAATCTTTTTCCTTTCCATGTTATTAAATCTTAGCAATATGCTAATTTCAAATTACTAATAAATATGATGAATTTTTTATAATATTTTTTAAATGTAATTCAAGATGAGCTGTCTATTCAACATCGTAAGATGATGGTTTAGACAAAAGGTTTGTTTTTACATTATAGGTTAACATCATGATAATAAGAAACAGTACGAAAACAGAAAGGTATTCTGTTGGAAGTGGAAGACATTATTAAAAAAGATTTGATCTTTTGTCAGCAAATTAATATTTAATGAGGTTTATAACTTGTTTAACACTTAATATTTTCAAACGTTAATTACGCATAAGATTAATTTTTTTTATATAAATACATTACTGTTGTAAATGTCTTCATTTCATAATATCCAAAAAAAAAGCAGCCATTGTAAATTCTAGTTATTACACAGATCAATTAAACTTTATTTCGATTTCAACATCTACCTGATGTGTATAACTTCTTGTTTGTGTTTGTAATGTAAATACAAGCTGTCCTTCATCACCACAATTGATTTGGCGACGAACGGATAATCCACTGTCCAGCCGAAAAGTCGTTTCGGAATATACCGTTTGATTAATCTCGGGAAAATGTTGTGTTTGGAGGCGGTAAATATTTGGATTTAATTCTAGGAGAAGTGATGAGTTTGAGATCATTTGTTCAATGTTTTCAAATTAATCACATTATATTACTATTACTGTACAATACTACTGTATTCAATCTCAATTTCCAGCGTGTTATGGTGGTTTTATCTGAGCTAAGAAAACATTCTACAACATTTAGAATAAATACATATCTATACTACTATATTAAAATAATAGACTCGAAATTTTAGTCTTTAATACCGAGAAATCGGAAGAATACTGCCTTTTGTTTTATATATTTTAAACATCATTGGTACTTGAAGATTGCCAATTTGTTTTTATTTTTCCTCAGTTAAGCTTTGCTAATTAATAATCAACGAAAATGGCTCAAAAAATCCCGGAAATCACCTGGATATTTTGGATTTTACAATCTTGCGCTTGTGCAATACATTCACCCTAACGGGATCTTTAGTTTATGTTTCCACAATATCACATCTGCATGAATAAACTCAGAAATGATAAAACAAATACGGGTAAATTTTCATAGGACTTTTGCTATATATTCTGTTCATATATATTAATGATTTCTTATGAGAGAAAGTATAAAATAACAAATATACATTTCAACTACATGTATGTACTTACTTTTGTCTTCGTGATGACAATATCCGATATGCAATGTCAACCCGTGCACGCACGGGTCAAAGTCTAGTACAGTTTATAAACGTTACAGTTGAATTCTGAATATTTTGTAAAGAAAAAATATGATGATAAAGAGACTGAAAAGCATGCTTACGGAACTCTTTTGAATAATCCTTTGAAAAAGTAGTAATATTATGTACATGAAAAGACCTAAGAATTATTTCATAGTTATGACCTTTCATTTTCTTTGTCTTTCTGTCTCCACCTTTCACCTGCCTTTGGACAGGAGCTGGAGCTGGAGCTTTCTGATACATAATAGTCACAGCAGCCATCACCACAACAATCACTGCTATGAAACACTGATGTTATCACAAATTTAGTAAACTAACAATAAAATATTATATCATGTTAATATCAAATACTATTGCATAATATAATATGTCCTATCTTTGATTCATAGAAAATAAAGCTTAGGACAGATGGAAGAAAGAAATGAAATACAATGTGAGTGAAAAAATCAAAATTTTAAATGAATTCTCTCACGTGAAAAAAATTCGCTATTTATTAAAGTCAAGGGTCCATTGCATGTAAAGTCTAATCGTGTGTGTTGCATTAATTTTTTTAAATTCAAAAAATTTAGAACTATATATCACAATTTAAATTGCTATAGATAATTTTTAAAACTTTGATGTAACAAAAATCTCACCTTATTAAATCATCAACTCAGATTTCAAAAATATGAAATAATGTAAGAGATAAACGTAAACAGTTAACGTAAACTGTAAATATATAATTTGTCATACAACTAAAATATCATTATGAGGTGAATTATAATGATAGTATTTGTCACTAACTCTGTAATATCGGTAAGCGGTAAAGGGGGATCCGTTAGGCCGCCCTAAGTCATGTTCATGAATATTCACTTTTTTACTTTCGTTTTGAATTCCATGTGCTCGTAAACAAGAAAAAATTTGAATTATTGAAAGGAAGCAGAGGAGGGAAAATTTACGGAATTGTGTCACAGACGATGGATATTGTAAATGCGTCAACTCCTTAGCAGAAGCAGAACAAGTTCGGAAGGAATTTGAGGTAGAGAAAAAGTCTAACTTTCGTGTCAGGGAAACGGTAATCTGATTTTGGCAATCACGGCCATTGTTAGTATCAGTTACTGTTGAAATTGATAATACATGTTACCGCAATGAAAGGTTAGTAAATCTCAGTGAGTTTGGGTTTTACCAAGGAAGGCATATACATGTATATACAGATCTGTTTTCTGATTTCTAGCTCTCGACAAAGTATAGTAATTGTTATATATATCTGATTGATAGTCTTACAGTCAATTTTAAAAATGTTTTATATCATGCAGCTCAATTTACGCACGCACGCACGCACGCACGCACGCACGCACGCACGCACGCACGCACACACACACACACACACACACACACACACACACACACACACACACACACACACACACACACACACACACACACACACACACACACACACACACACACACACACACACACACACACACACACACACACACACACACACACACACACACTTTCTTGAGTGATTAAAGTCATGGATCAGTAATTTTTCACAAGACTATTCTGCTTATTTTGTGTACTTAATATACACATGTATTGCTGTCTTCGTAAATGATGGTAACATTTTTTCAAATGCCTCAAAACTGCAGAAAATAATGCAATGTATTGACTGCATATGAGTTCGAGGGCAAATTCATTTTGTCAGACCCAAGAACCAAACTGTTTGTCGATTATGCTGAAGGCGAGCAGTTTGAATTATTCTTAATAATTGGAAACAACTTTTAGTTAATAACTCTATTTAATTCAAGTTAGTCAGTCTGTTTTTAACTTCAGATCTTCGTAATAAATTCCATTTGAGATTCACCGACATTGGCAACAATGAAACAATTAATTACACTGGCATGCCATTTATCAAAGTGTCCAAATATGAACGCCATTGCTTGTTTGGTAAAGACAAGTGTGTTCTCAAGTACCAACTTGTATCTCAGGCGAAGTTGTGCTAAGTAGATGTGTTTTCTCTTACTTCTTTGTTTAATGGATTAATAAAACCTATAATCTAAGTATATTATCTCAATAATAGTCGATTTATATCACAAAGTACACAACAGATGCGCAAACAGATTGAAACAAAGTCATTAATTATACAAACCTGACTAAGAAGATGCATGATTTGGTGTTCTTCATCCTTGGGTAAGCTTATATAAATCCGATGCTCTCTTCATGTTGCTTCCCATAACTTCCAGGTCTTCTCTTAGTTTCTCACTAGCTATTTTCCTGGCCTTCTCTATATCTTGTTTTGCTTGCAAATTTCAATCATCTCTACATACGTATCAATCTACATATTTTTAAATATGTTTCAATTTACCTATCTTTGCTCTTATTTTGAGTACATTATGGAGCTGTACTAAAAAAAACATCTGTTTGAAAATTAATTCTAAAAACATGTGAATATTTTGAATTGAAAATAAAAGTATTCCAAAAAATATAAGTATTTCATATGTATCCATTATAAAAATGAATTTTGACAATATTTGTTTTGAAACGTCAGATACCATATATTATCTGAACACAAAAACTTATTTCAAGACTATTTTTGCTGGACAGCCTTTCTTTTCCGTTGATTGGGTATGCTGCCTCCTATTCAAAGATGAAGGGTGGTCACCTTAAAAAAAAACAAATACGAAAAAGTATTATTTTATACATGTTTAAATAGCTACTTCACATCTGTAAGATCCAGTAGAGTGACCTAGGATCAAGTAGACCGCCACTGTGTTGGTACTTACATTAGAGACTTTGTATTATACCTACAATAAGTCCGGAACAAAGGAATAGTACTCCTTATGTTGGAGTTACCAGTAGATGGACCTAGGATCCAGTAGACCGCCCTCATGTTAGTACTCACCTGAAGGACTATGCATTAAACCTACATTAAGTCAGGAACCAAAGACACTCCTAACCTGGGAAAATTTTGTAGAGCGACCTAGGATCCAGTTAAATTAATCCAGTAAACTAAATCTATGCTTTATAAGTACCTTATTTCAAATATTTTATACTATGTTGTTTGTCACTGCATGAAATGGTTTTTTGTTGATTGTGTTCAAAAGTTTCTTAGTACTCTTATTTACTTTCTGATAAAGCTTGGCTTCTTGAATTCTGATATCGTTTTTAAATAGATTAATAGATGATGATGTTTTTTTCTCAGGTATTCCAAAATAGATCAGAAAAATCTAAAAACAAAAATTGGTGAGTCAATAGAAAGAAAGCTATCCAAGGGATAATTTTGATTTCATACCGGCTACATCAAATAAGGGTCAGCGACTGGATGAAGATAACATTAACGATGTGCAGTGTTGAACAAGATGATAAAGATGAGGTCCTCTCGGAGTTGATCACAACAACCAATTTCTTCTGTCACCATTCAGAGTTCTAGAGGCATTTGCTTTCTAGGTAATGTATTCTAAGTTTAAGATTGTCGTGCATAATTATTGGTGAGTTCATTTGTAATGCTGATATGTCTTATATTACTGTCTACATATGTTGTCACTTTTTATTGAGTTTTGATATCAAATGAATTAAAGTATTGTTTCATTTTGTTTTAAAGAAATTTTAAATTTTAGCTGTACGAAATTCTAAATACTCAACCGTGTATGCAGTAAGATGATAATTCAATAATATATTTCAGAAATGAAGACTCTGTTTGCTTATTGGATGCCACCTATAGAACCACGAAATATACTTTGCCTTTTTTATTTTTAGCAGTCAAGACAAATGCTGGTTTTAGTGTAACGGCAGAGTCACTTGTCCAGAATGAGACCAAAGACTTAAGGTCTCCAAACTATCAAAAAATGGGTAAATGAGGCTTCAGAAGGCTGGAAATGGAAGCTCGAAGCTGAAATTCTTTATGAAAGACTTCTGTGAGCGAGAAATAGTCACCATAGAGGACATTTTCTCAGGTAGTTTGGCTTATGGAACATGATATAGGTGTAATCTGCAAATAACTGTGTTTGGAATTACTGTATTAAATTTATTTTTATTCTAATTTTTCATAAGTCTGGTTTTGCTATCAGTTTCGAATTATTAACTTTATTTCAATTTTATGCATTAGCTGATACACTGTGATATAATTCTTGTTATAGAATGTTTCGTATTTCCTAGCGACTTTCACTGTGAGCAAAGCTGGACAAGATGGGTAAGCAAAACGGACAATGGTGTAAATGAGAGTAAGGATAAAGTCCTTGCCATGATAAGAAGGTGTACCCACTCCTGCTCAGGGGACCATTTGGAAATTGCACTAATCTCTCACAACTTCTTTTGAGTGGAAAGCAAATATGGGTTGAGGAACTGGTTTACTATGACATCGCTCTCTGAGAAAAAAGTAATTCATATCTTCTTATTTTGATAAATTTGATCAGTTAATGAATGGTTATATTTTAACACAATCTTACATTTTTATATGCAGATTATTTGTTGTGCACTTGCCAGTTTTTGTAATGCAGCAGACTACTTAATGAGCTAGCTCAACTATTTTGGGGTATTTTTGAAAATCAACACAAAGATTTAACAGTTTATAATTTCATCTTTTTATCGTTGGGTTTGGGCTTATAGATACGGTCAAGACCTCTTAGTAAACACCAACAATGGGCTTGAGAGGCAAAACACAATTTTCAAATATAAATTTCTAGAACAGAGAAAAGATAACCCTCTCTCAGTATTGAACAAAAATTAATAACACGCTAACGCAAAATGATTTTCCTGTTTTTATAAAACATGGCGTCTGTCCTCATTTTTCTCTTTTTGTAAGTTAAACTTGATAACTCTGAATTTAATATATTTTGCTGCAAACAGCATAACTTTTCGAAATCAATCGGACAAGTAGGTCAAGAGTCTTTACAAGTGTCGATTTAGATCTTTTATTTTTACTCTGTTTCCACTTATAAAAGACGTCAAGAAAATCCATCGCTTCCCTTGCCTTGACATTTCTTTTCAATTACATATTTAAGTCAGATTCGTTTATGTCAGTAAGAACTGCAAATGGAATATCTAACAATTTCTTTTCTTCGGGAGATGGGACAATTCTTTTCATTTCTAGAATACTAGTATTTACATCCGGTGTATTTTTCCAATAACGCTGGAATGGCAGCTGTTTGTTTCCTGGGGTATCTTGGTAAATTTGACTTTAACTTTTTAAATTCAGAACTCTCTTGCATCTTATTTAAAAACGATAACCCGATAATTGGCGTTTTGTAAAATTTCTATTGATATTTTATTGCTACGATTTTTGGCGTCACCATTTTTGCACCACCTACTTTTCAATTCAATAACTTTGTTTAATTTTGATGTTACTTCTTTCTCATTTTTGTTATTCTGTTTCTCTCTCTCTCTCTCTCTCTCTCTCTCTTACTCTCTCTTTCTTACTCTCTCTCTCTTACTCTTTCCCGTTTTGTTGTTTTTGTTTTCTTAAAATAGCGGCTTTAATGATCGTATCTTGAAATGGCATAATTTTAACGTACACATGTTAATAATTTTAATGCAACTGATTTGATTTAAAATTGTTTAACAAACAAATTTAGTTTTAGCAGTGTTGGTCGTAATAAAAAATGATTTACCATCAAGAATTTAATTATTATTTCATGAAATATTGTTTTGAGTAGTACAAACTGTTAAAGAAGAGATGAACATTACATACAATATCTATATTTTAAATGTTGTTCAAATATTTAGACGATAAATTAAAATAATCATTTGATTTTAGTCTTGCGTTTTTGTGGTTTAAGTAATGTGTGACTTACGATGTTAAACTATTTCTTGTATATAAGCGTCTGATTAAATTCAACTCAGATTTGTTGGCCCCATAAATTTTAAAGTAGCACATTCTGCATATACAGTTTTTAGGAATCAAATTCCAAAATTTAATAGATTTAAACGAAATTTATCAAATGAGTATTTTACGTACTCATGAGGTTTCCTCTACTTACAATGGTTGACACAGGCACCTACCATCGTTTTTGAAAATTGGGGGTAGGGGGTAGGGCTGACTCATCCAAAATGTCTTGACAAGCAAAGGGGGAAGGGGGCAAGTGTACCTTCAATTTCCATGTTTATTTCCTTTTTTCAATTCATTGATTTACATGGTCCCATAAAAGATGGGCACTTTCATGTTTATTCAATTTTTGTATGTTAATTTAAGACCCCCCCCCCCCCCCCCAAATGCTACGTGCCTGTGACACCAATGTCTTGCGCAATGTCTTTAGCACTTTTCGATAGTACGTACGCTCGAGTGCGTACATGTATATCTAGAGCGGAGCGGATCACAGGTGGTTGTGGTCAGGATACATTCCACCCTTGTAGATCCCATGGGTAGACTCATTGAATCCCTCTCTCTTATACATTTGATATGATAAAAATTCCTTTAAAGTCATTTCTTCAACATGCCCCTATCCAATACGAGTTATATATAAACCCCTCCCTCCCCAACCAGCATAATAAAAAGTAAAAGTACAGGCCATGTCACTTCAATTTGTTTACATTATCAAACAAAGAACCCTTTATGTAAATTTCAATTATATAATATTTATTTATTTTAAAAACCATTCAGAACAAATATATGGTTTGAAACATCCTTACCATTTTTGTCTGCTTTCTATATAAGCAAAATTGCATAAAAGTTACTAAATATATGTACCTTAAGTAGGTAAATAAATCTATGTAGACAAATGAAGCTACGTAGCTAAATCTGGTGGTTGTACTAGACCTGACTGTGTACTCTCTTTTATACAGAAATCAATTTGTACTGTCTTTCTTTAGCCAAAAAATATGTGCTCCTCTCAACGGTCACATCCGTTATAAATTAATGTAAAAATGTCGAGGGAAGGCTTTACCGAGGGCCTTGTTTACTATCTTTGTGTCGAAATTAAAATTCTTATAAGCGCGTCAAAAGATGTACAAATAAAAAATTGTTCACGATATATAAATTCATACCAAGCTCGCGCTCCGAAATTTCATGAGTTGCAGTGTGTAGGTATGATGTGGCTGTTTCATTTCGATGGAAGGCTTGTCAAGTCTGCCAAGTCAATATCCGGTGGCGTAAGTCATAAGTAAGTTGTACATGAGCAGTCGCAAGGTGTTGCGCAGAATTTTCACAAGGTATTCCGAGTGCGTGAACAAAATATCGAAGGCTTTTTGTACATTTATTTTGGTAGGTTAGTATTATTCTTTTAACTAACATTAATGATTTATTTACACTTCTTTTATAACTTGTCATCGATTCTTATGTTACAAGTAGTCGGACACTTGCCTGACTCTGACGTTTTGTAGTTATGTGTGTTCGGTAAGTCTGTCCAAAATGCCGTTTACTTTTCCCCCCACTATAGCAGGTGGTTTACCGCTAGTGAAATCCAAAAAGGGTTCTCAGTTTACGGGCGCAGATCCAGGCGTTGATGAAATAACGTTCTTGAAATCATTTCTACAATTGTTAGCACCAATAGCGTGCGCGACGTCTTCAACACTTTTCAATAGTACGTACACTCGAGTGCGTACATGTTTATCTAGATCGGAGATGATCACAGGTGTCTGTGGACAGGATACCTCCCTCTTCCATGGACAGACTCGTTGAATATCTTTTTCATAAAAAGAATTCTTTTAATGTCATGTATACAATATGCATCTATCCAATACGAGTTATATATACCCCCAACCAGCATATAAAACGAGAAAATATAAGCTAAGCCACTCCGGTTTGTTTACATTATCAAGCTATGGACCCGTTTTATATTTTAATTATTATATATTTATATATTTAAAAATCCACACAGTACAAATATGGGATGATAGTTCCCTGCCACCTTTTGTCTGCTTTACATAAAAAGCAAAATTGCATAAAGGTAGCTAAATAAACCTACCACAAGTAGGAAAATAAAGCTATGTAGGCAAATCAAGCTACGAAGCTAATTTTAGTGATTGTACTGGACCTGACTGTGTACAGTTTAAATAAAGGTAGCTATATAAACCCCTTTTCAGGTGGATAAATAAAGCTATGTAGGCAAATCAAGCTACGTAGCTACATCTAGATATTTTAATGTACTTAACTGTGTACTCTTTTTTATACAGAAATCAATTTGTACTGTCTCCCTTTAAATCTGTGTTGGTCTCAACGGTCACACCCGTTATAAATTAATGTAAAAATGTCCAGGGAAGAACTGACTTTACCCACGGCCGTGTTTACTATCTATGTATCGAAATGGCCTAACTTATAGGCACGTTACAAGATGTAAAAATAAGATATTGTTCACGATATATTAATTCATACCTAGCTCGCCTTCCGAAATGTTCATGTATTGCAGTGTGTAGGTATGGTGTGGCTGTTTCGTTTCGAAGGCCTGTTAAGTCTGCCAAGTCAATATCCGGTGGCGTAAGTCATTAGTAAGTCGTACATGAACTGTCGCAAGGTTGCTGTGCATAATATTCACGAGGTAATCCGAGTGCGCGAACCAAACAGCGAAGGTTTATTGTACATTTTGGCAGGTTAGTATTATTCTTTTTTTGACATTAATGGTTCATCTACACTTATTTTATCATATGTCATCAATTTTCTTGTTACAAGTAGTTGGACACTTGCCAGACTCGGACTTTAGCACGTGGTTTACATTAAGAAGTTTACCTTTCATAGGCGTCGGAACCGGAGGGGGGGAGGGGCTAGGCTTAGTTAGACCTAACCATTAGGCACATATCAGATTAGAGGGTTCAGCCCCCCCACTTTTTTCCGCAGGAAACATTATTGTTCCGTAATGTACGTTTGAAAGATTAAGAAGTTGGAGTCAGAGGCATACTAGCCCCCCCCCCCCCCCCCCGGGATTTAGGAATTTCGTTATTTCGGGAAAAAAAGAAAATGTAGTAGGTAATTTTTTTTTTATTGGAAGTATAGGTATACTCTCCCCCCCTCCCCCCACGGATTAGGATTTCCATGATTTTTTTGGGGGGGGGGGGGGGATGTAGTAGGAAGTATAGAGAATAGTTCCACCCCCCCCCCCCCCCCCCCCCCACGGATTAGGATTTTCATGATTTTTGGATTAGGTTTTTTTCTCTCAATATTTCTGAGGATCAGTCTAGCCACCCCCCCCCCCCACCCCACTTTCAATTTGCTTCCGATGCCAGTGCCTTTCTACCACTAAATTATGCAGCTAGTGAAGTTCAGAGGGACTCTTAGTATAGAGGCGCAGATCCAGGATTTTTCCATGATCAAACCACATTTGTCAATCATTTTGATTGAAATAAAAAAAAAAGAATAATTTTTTTTTTCATCAAAAATTAAATTTCTTTTTATGAATTATAAGTTAATAGAAAAATAGCGTTTTTTAAATCCTTTCTACAATTAATGAAACCAATATCGTGCGCGACGTCTACAACACTTTTCGATCGTACTTACGCTCTAATGCGTACATTTTCATCTAGTTTGGAGCGGATTACAGGATTTTGTGGACAGAATACACCTCTTCTTCGTTTGGGTCCCCTGGCCATGGGTAGACTCATTGAAAATCTTTTTTCATAAAGATTCCTTAAAAGTCATGTATACAATATGCCCCTATTAAAAAACCAGTGTTATATATATATATATATATATATATATATATATATATATATATATATATATATATATATATATATATATATATATATATATATATATATATATCCCCAACCAGCATATAAAAAGAGGAAATATAGGTTATGCATCTCCGATTTTTTTACATTATCAAACATATAAATCCGCTTCATACATCCTAACATAGCACGGGTTGATATTACCGCTCTAAAGATATTTCTTTCTATTAATGCTTTAAAAATGAATGAGTGTTCTTCTGCAGTCTTACTATACCATGTACAACGAGTCTTCGAAGACAAGCTAGGTAACTGAGCAAAATTCAAATCTGCCAAAATTCAAATATGTGACCTTGTAGGATAAAATCCGCCCGAAGTTGAAAGTAGAATATAATATGGCTGAACTTGAGACTAATTGGGAATCCCCTTTACACGCAATCGGGACACCTAGGATTTCTCGCATGTTAAGCGTAAGAGACAAAAATTGACTGATTGATTGTTTCATTCACTTTGATGCCTGTCTTTGTGGAAAAAAGTATTTGTTTTGGGGGAGCCGTCTATCCTTCCCCGGTTCCGACGCCTATGATATGATAGCTTTAAAGAATGGGTCTTCTTTCGTCTTGATGATTACTAATAAATAAATTTAAGGCTAGAATATGAACATGAAAATCCGCAATTCTATGATGAAAAATTAATAAACATTTTTATCTGAATCTCCAAGCTCGTAAAAGGAGCAACGGCAGCAGATTTGTCACACATTTCTAATTATATCTACGCTTGATTTCGTATATATGGCCGTCGAAGGAATCTTTATTTTGGGGGAGTAGGGGTGTATATAATGTGTTTGTTTAAATATTATTAACATACTCTTTTGTGGGAGTTTGCGTTTATAACTGCTCATACATTTATGCATCCCTTTACTCTAAACACGTTCAATTCTGTAAGACAACAACTACTGTGTATTACTGTGTATTAATCATTATTTCATATGACAGTGAGAGCATCTACGACGCTTGATATCTTTCGTCTTTTTAAATGCATTTTATATAAAGTGGTAAAGTCGTAAAATATAACGTAGAGCAGACTTAGTCCCTTGAATATAGTTTAAATGTTAATTTTAAAAAACCGATTCGTTCAAAGTATAGCCGCGTAACGTTTCTTTTTCCGCGAATAGGCTAAGGCGTGTTTAACAGAGAGGGGTTTGCGAGCGCTTGCTTAATTCCCTATACTTGCAACACAAATTCCGGCGAGCGCTCTCGAGCACCCGCTCAGCAGAACACGCATCAGTAGCCCTTATCACTTTAACGCGTACGCTCGGCTGTGTTTTACAAAAGAACTGACGACAACGTCGTAAATATTTTTAGTCTTCTGGAATGATCTTTGATGAACAAAATTTATGTAAAACCCTTATTTAGAACTTTTTTGATATCTATTATTATATTTTAAGGTCTTTTAAATCAAATATTCATTAGTTTGTGATTAAAAAGCCATTCTTTAGCTGGTCAAGTATTTTCAGTCTTAGGATATTAAACGAACAAAATTTATGTATTAGAACTTTTTACAACTATTTTGATTTTATTGTCATACTTTACCGTCCGTAGATTAAAACATCGATTGAATTGAGATTTGTAAGCAAACATTAATATGTTCTTTTCTCAAATGCAGCCATGAAGATGGCAGGGGATAAGAATTGATCTGAGGTCGGGCAAAAGAGGATCCCTACTAGTGCCGTTGTGATTTTAGGATCTATCATAATTCATAATGGCATCATTAGTTTGTAAGTAGTGTTACACAATTTTTTTATTTACACATTTTATTTCAGATTAAAAACATATATATCTTAATAATCTAACCTATTTGCAAACTGTTGTTATTTAATTGTATAGTTTTAGTAAATATAATCTTTTTGGTAAATATTTCGATCAAGCGAGGTTGATAAAATAGAACATTTAAGGTGGTATGGGACACCTGTCGATATTGACTTGGAAAAGAAATACATTATATAATACTTTTACATGTTTAGAATATTAAACTTTTACAATAAGTGATCAAAAATACGTTTAATTCTTGTTTTTGGATAGGTAAACATTATAAAAGCTCTAGCGGGATTCTAACTCATGACTTACAGATTCGTTGTGAACGATCTGACCCTTTGTGCAAGCTGTTAGGTAACAATTTTGGATGGAAATGTCTACAAAAGTAAACTAGATTTTATTGTTTATAATGATAGGAAATACGTCACTATATGGATATATGAAGATGTCTCATACCACCTTAAACAACATTCAACATGTACTATGTGTTGTAATTAATCGTTTATATAAAACTTATATTGATGACATTTATCTTTTATGAAAATTCAGATACTACAGAAAATCGCATTGTATATTGATTCCGTGAGCTTAGATTTTCATGGGACGTTTTATTTATCATAATATAAAGTATAATATGCTTATTGTATGCTTATTCAGAGGGTTGGATTTACATGTATATTGGTTGCTATTAACTATAAATGTATTTTCCGAAAGTATTTTTTATTTGGTGATTCAGTCGTCATTTAATTACGCAATTGCTATAAAAATCCATGTATATAAAAATGAATAAGAAAAACACAAATAAATAAATGACGGGCACTGGGCTGCAAATGTAATGCACAGAGAGGGAGCGTGTGATAGTTTTTATAATTCCGCAGGTGAATGTGTGGGTATTTGGACCCACACTGTCATCTTCCTCTCCCATGCAATCTTACACGTGCCGTTCCCTTACCCATAGTCCATACGTTACTTGAGTTTAGTTTTGCAGTAATATTTGATAAAAGGGGTTTTTCTAATGAAACAGTACACTGTCGTTAATTTTTTTTTAAAATAAGTTTTTACGACCTGTAAATGTTTTATTGTTAGACTTTTTTGACAATCCATTAAATTTTAAAACTAGAATATGAACTCGGAAAAATAATAAAACGATACATAAAATAGGACAAACTATTCTTATTTTTTTTAAGTCTGAATCGATATACGTATTTATACACATTTCCATAATATTGCAAAATGTGCAATATATCTAAATAAAAAAGAGCTTACTATAAAAAAAATAGGATTAAAGAAAGTTTATTCATGTAAAAATATATGTATTGTAATTGTTAGGAGAATACAATTAAAGTATCCGTTATTATTTTCGAAAATTTTCAATCGAGAGATACCCCAAATCCCCCCTAAGTGGATTTGTGCTATTCTGTATAATATTATTGCCATAAAGCATTATACCAACACTGACAAACGTAGTTTTTCTTCATAAACATCAAGAAAATTGAAAAGTCAAGGATAAAAAATTAATAGACTTGTCTAATTAAATCTTTCAGCTGGAAAAATGAGCAACAGCGAATTTGTCACACATTTCTATTTATAGATAGACAGGATTTCGCAGATTTTAAGTTCTCGCACAGAATCTGTTTTTAATGAGAGGAGGGGGGGGGGGGGGGCATTGTGGTCTACGTTTTTTTTTTTTTTTTTTTAGTTAATTAGCAGTTCACCAACATTTGCATACTCCTCTAAATACTCTTATAAATTGTAAAACCATAATTACTTATTTTCCTATGTAGACGTTTTGATATTAAACTAGATCAACAGCAATGAAGTGCTATCAAATCATTATTTAATTTCTTTTTCTTTTTTTGTAAAGTTCTCCCAGCTTGTAAAATAGATTACAATGGGCTACATATACAAATTAGTTGTACCTGTCATCTAGTATTTCAGCAGGATTTCACGTGATTGCTGCCATGTTTATTAGATACCTATAATATTTAATTACAATGCTGCAATTCTACATTTTAAAAAGTACTAGTTATTATCTTCACAGAAACAGAAAAGACTAGATACGATCTCGTTACGAGTAACGAGTAGGTCTTCCGTTCAATTTTTAAAAGATAGGATTCAAAAATCAATGAAATTTCAGAACTTCCCCTCAACCACTCCCTTTTAGATAATGTATACGATTGTCAATATCCTTTAAAATTCTTAACAAAGTGTTTTACTTTTTCATATACAGAACATTGAAGATTTAAGATTTTAGTCCCCTAAAATCCTTAATTACGTGATCAATGGGTGTGGCAATGAGTTTTTCAAACGGATATTGTTACGATCAACAACTTTGCTTCTTTAATGCATTACAAAATCTTTATCGTTTTTAAGGTATGGGTAAAAGACTTTACGAGTGACTTGGCCCCTAATTGAAGGGGCCAGCCCTTTTTTCTTGAGTTGATTTGAAAAGTCTCACGAATACTAACATTTTTTGTTCATACACCTATGTAAAATTGCTGATCATTTTTGAGATACAAATGATTGAATATTTTAGGGGCCAGCCCTCGAGATCCTTAGTGGGGACAAACATTGGTGTTTTGATTAATGGAATTGATTAGAATCATCAATGCAAACATTTTCTCTTCTACAATGCTAAACAAAATATGTCTCCTTCTCTAAATATATTGCGTCAAAGTTTAAGTACTTTAGCCCTAAAATCCCTAATTACGTAATATACGCGTGGCAGTGATTTGACCTGTTGAATATTGTTACGATCAACAACTTTGCTTCTATAATGCATTACAAAATCTTTATAGTTTTTAAGTTATTTGTAATAGACATTACGAGTGTCTTGGTACCTAATTGAAGGGGCCAGCCCCTTTTTCATAATTTCTTTGAAAAGGTCTAAAAAATAAGAACATTTTTTGTTCCTTCACCCATCTTGAATTGTTGTTCATTTTTTCTATACAAATGGTTGAATATTTTACGGGCCAGCCCTCTAGATCCTTTATAGGGATAGACATTGGTGTTTTGATTAATGGAATCGATTAGAATAATCAATGTTAGCATTTTCTTTTCTACAATGCTAAACAGAATATGTCTCCTTCTATAGACATATTGCGTCACAATTTAAGTACTTTGGCCCCTAAAAACCCCTAATTACGTAAAAGATGGGCGTGGCATTGATTTTTTTCTGATAGATATTGTTACGATCAACAACTTTGCTTCTATAATGAATTACAAAATCTTTATAGTTTTTAAGTTATCTATAATAGCGTTTACGAGTGTCTTGGCCCCTGAATAAAGGGGCCAGCCCGTTTTTCTTGATTTCTTGAAAAAGTCGTAAGAATACTAACATTTTTTGTTCCTTCACCCATCTAAAATTGGTCTTCATTTTTGAGATACAAATGATTAAATATTTTAGGGGCCAGCCCTCTAGCGCCCTAATGGGGACAGACATTGGTGTTTTGAATAATGAAATCGATTAAAATCACCAATGTAAGCATTTTCTTTTCTACAATGCTAAACAAAATATGTCTCCTTCTCTAGATGAATTGCGTCAAAGTTTCAGTACTTTGGCCCCTAAAAATCCCTAATTACGTAAAAAATGGGCGTGGCAATGGTAATTTTTCTGATAGATATTGTTACGATCAACAAATTTGCTTCTATAATGCATTACAAAATCTTTATCGTTTTTAAGTTATTCTTAATAGCGTTTACGAGTGGTTTGACACCTAATTAAAGGTGCCAGCCCCTTTTTTCTTGATTTTGTTGGAAAGAACGTTTGATTATCTACCACGTTTGTAATATATATCTGAACAAAATATCAACTGATTAAAAGATACAGATCAAAACGTATGAAAATTTTGAATGAAAATTTGTACCCAATTTTCGTGCCTAGGCGAACTCCAAGAAATGGCGCCACTAGCGTAAAACAACATAATAGTGCACAACTTCAAACTATAGACTACCTTTCCTGAAAATTTCATAGTCATATCTTTGATAGTTTCTGATATCAGCTATGCACAAAATAGGTCGTAAAAATGTACAAAATAGTCGATAAATCGGTACCGGAAAAAATAAAAAAAAAATGTATGAAGTTTAGATCACACCGAATAACCTCTGAAACAATTATCGATATTGGTTAAAAGGTTTTCAAGAAATCGCGTGCACAAAATTTGGAAAAAACAGTAAGAAACAGTACGAAAACTATAAGGTCTTCCGCTGGAAACGGAAGACCTTAAAATTTGAAATAATGAAATTGAAATACATGTAGTAACAACTGTACATGTGTAAATTCCTTATCTCCTGTAGTAACCCACAATGCATTGCAACTCATTCATGATTAGACCAGTCGGTAATATAAATTAAACAGGTCACAAACCACATTGTTGTCTCTTAGTCCTTAATTAAACGAAAATCACATGAAAAGAAAGCCAGCTCAAAACTGCCATAAATATTGATCATGCCTAGAATATATATCTACTCAAACATCATTTTTAGTGCTTTAAAATCTATAGGATGCGATTTAAGATGGGTCCCTATTCATAACATTTACCTTGTAAAACTCTACTTTCAGTTTGGGGAATGGTATATAACAACCTTTTTACTAACTTCCTATTACGCTTTCAAACAAAAATTTCTCACAATATTCTACTAGATTTGTATTTCTTTTTTTACCTTTCTTTTTATCCTAACCTAAAAACAACCAATTAAATCAGGCCATTGATTTTTATTTTTTAAAGCATAGTTTGTTACTGGGACTACTTGCGTAAACAATTAACTCATGGCTAAATAGTGAATGTGACCTTACAGACATCTGAAGTGTGTACTATAACGGCTGACAAAAGAAAACACTTATCCTGTCAAAATGTCCCAATATGATATATCTCGATCTTTATACTCTTTTTCCCCTGTTAAAAACTATTATGATTTTATTAAATCATTAATCAAGAAGATTTGACACGCCAGTAATTTATCAAATGGATCTTACATGGTTTTTATGAGAAATATAATCTCACAATGAAAAATAAATAAAAGAATTTATGAGAAATATAATTTCACAACAAAAGACCAATATAAGCTCTATATTATTTTTGTATGATTTTGTTTTTGTACATGTATTTTATTTTTAACTGAAAATTTTATTTGACTGCAAACATAATTGAACTTTGGTGTCATTGAGTGCATAATGTAATTGTTCTCAGCGTAATTGTCCTGCTATCGAAAATCATTTATATGTTTAGCGATAAGTCATTTCAGATAGGGTGATATTTAATTTTTCGTTTTTTATTTTTCAAGTGAAAATATATATGAAAATTAAAGTTGTTCCAACTTTTACAATAAATAAGTTAACAAAAAAAATATTGTTACCTACGCTACTTTTCCACCAAAATATAATAATTTTTTAGATTAAGCTTTGTAAACTATTTCTATGCCAATTTGTACAGCTGTAAAAAAGCAATTAAATATGAAATATCAAATTCCTTACATAGCCAAATTGTTGACATATACCAGTATTAGAATAAACGTTAAATATTTTGATAAGTCAGAAACAGGACAAAATTCCTTGTTTAATATAAAATTGTAGAAGGATCTATATCGAGACCTAACAAACAGGAATATAAATTAAAACACGATTTCTAAACAGTAATAAGGTGGACTTTTTACTCGGAGAAAATTAACAGTGGCTAAAATTACTGACTGCATTTATCTGCAAGTTTTAATCCTTTGTATGGTGTCCAGCTTATGAGGTTTCACAGCCGTTTCCCGAGCAATATGGTGTTGATGAGGAAATGATTAATATCGTTAAAAACATCATCGTGAAACTGACAGGTATATCTAATTTTTGAAAATTTTTATTCAAAATTACAATTTATTAATAAAAAACGGTATTTGTTAAAATTTTTATTATGTAAGTTATCAAATTTTAGTACCAGCATGAATAATTACTAAATAAATCTTAGCACAACCATCTTTCATTTAATTTATCAATATTTGTGAATAAAGCTGAATGGTCTGATATTTCAGGTTATCCTCCAGTTAATGCAGAGCATGTCTATAACTTGTTGCAGTATATCAATACTTTTCCTCACCCCTACCGCACAATAAGAGAGCATACAGGAGGTACTCTTCCAATCCCTCTAACAGTCGCAGCAAGTCTTCCAGGTTCGTTTTGTAACTTTTATTCACGTGCTTATATGGTGCTAGATCCCGAAAACAAGTCGCTGCGAAGTTGTTAATTTGAAGTTAACGCCCAAATAAAGTAATTACTGATAAAAGTTGGTTTACAGTATTTGCTAAGTTTTTGCATATGAAATAGTGCGTTCAAACAACAAATATTGTATTATTTATGTATAATTATCTATATATTAAGTAAATACTTCACGCAACTTTATATTTCTTCAGTTTTTGCAATTCAAATTTTAACTGTAGAAATGTTAAACGTAACTTAAAAATATACTGAATTAATTTCAGAATTACTTAGCTCACTGAAAAATGGTTATGAATCTCAAGTTTTATTTAAACAATACGATGTTCTCTTCATGTGATATTTGAAGGTGGCAACATTGCAGATAAAACTTGCATAACTTTTCACGATTTTTTTTTCCCGCAATGCTTGCAACCTTCATAAACCGCATGAATAATCAAAGAAAGCGAGTTTTTGTTTATATTTTCAAAATCTTTTTTTGATTGCAAAAAGTAAGAGGTAAAACTTACCGTTAATGTACGTCTGTACGTTAGCTAAAAAAAACAGCCAAATCTTCTCCTATGGAATTTGAGTCTGACATCATCATGATTGTTTCATACAGTCCTTGATTTTTCTTAGGTCGCTGTAGGTATTGACCGATCGATATACGGGGCGTGTAGTTTTTAGTCTGGCTGTTTCTATAGAGTCATGAATTAACAATAATGTTCTTAAGAAACAGATGGAACCATACTCGGGAGATGTAAATACCATGATTTAAATTCATATAAAGTAAAATTGAAGCAAGTTACATCTCTAATTCAGTATTTTTTCTTAGGATGGGAAAATATTACTCCTCAGCAAATGCATTTTATACGTGCCTTATTCAATCACATCCTAGAACCGGATCAAATGCTGGTGCGCGATATATTCTACAGACAACTCGGTAAGTTTATGAAGTGAGTAGATACACATTTTGGATAAAAACTGAGAATTGTTTCCTGTTTCTTTCTGCTTATTTCCCCATGATCAAATCTAATTTGCTTTTAAATTCGATCTACCGGTAGATTCCATCCCAGACTATCTCTCAACCTTTATTTTTTTATGACTTATACGAAAGCCGTGTTTCTACTTTATATAAAATGGTTTTTGGGAGTTGATTTTTAATCAACTCTCCTATGCAGTCACTCGGACAAACCGAAAGTGAAACAGTGTTTGGACCTCAGCACAACTCATTGCTCCTGACAAGACTTAGTTCTTGAAAATAATTAATGTATTCGATGTAATGTATGCTAAAGCATTGTTTTGCAAGGAAACGTATTTACAAATACCTTAAAAATAGTCAGATTTTGAATGGTACGAACAATTTAAATATTTTTTGTAGTCGTATGTATTCATACGCTAGAGTTTAATATAGTCTCGTTCAACTCGACGCTCGGCTGTCTCCGTAAACCCTTGTCGGAGATTTACGGTGTCAGCCGAGCGTTTGGTTTAACGAGACTAGAGTTCAATATAAAATAATTGCTTGGATCCATACAATTTTCGAGAAATATTTCTACCACTGATACATAGTTTGATTGAATGAATTTTATCTTTAAATATTATTCAATATGATTCATATGGAGGTTTCTCGACATTCTAGTCGAAAAGGTTCAAAAATTCATATTATAAAAATATGCGTAATTCAAATTAGAAAGTACGTATACATGTACTTGTCATGCAAAATAACATATCATTGATTTTAAAATAAATAAACCTCGACAAAATCAACTCCCGTCAGTTCTTCAGTACTTTGATTATTAATCGTGTCTATAAAGATGTAATATCGATGTTATTTGCATGTGCCAGTCAATTATTTTTCCCTCTGCAGAATCACTGGGCTGATATGATTTTAAAGTTTATTCAATATTCGACTCCCTCAATCAAAGAAGATTTTTATAAAAATATTTTTGATATAAATATAATTTATGATTCAAATCAGTTTATTTTGGTTAAAATAGATATCAATTCATTATACCCCGTTCCGAAGGAGATGGGGGTACATTATTAAGCATTTATAGCTAGCTGACATTTATTTATTCGATATGTCCAGGTTAATATCGGACCGAAATATGCGTCCCTGTTATTGGGCATCGAAGAAATTATATGAAATGAATTGACAATGATGTAGCGCCGACATTTTAGCGCGCATCAATGCTATGCACCTCGTACTTGATAAAATAATTATTCTTAAATGGTTTAACTTGTAAAACGTATTAAATTGACATTGAAAATACGTTGTTACGCCAATTTTCGTTTCGCAAAATAACTCTGAAGACTATACTCGAATCTGATTGGCTGCAGGATGTAGGATAGGATAGGATAGGATAGGATAGGATAGAACTTAACTTTGATATTTCTATCATGTACCGTGCATCCTGCATCCTATCCTATCCTTGTCAACTTTCAGGATAGCAGCACTGTATACTGTTTTACTCTTGTGTGTCTCTCTGTTTATCCGTCTCTGTATGTCTGTCTGTCTGTAACACAAATTTTCATCATATTTTTTTTAACTATTTACTGCAAATGCTTGAAATCTTAACACACTATTTTTTATGCATGCCATATTGTGTGATATATTTTTGTACCAATCGGACGTCAACTTCCTGTTGAATGACGACTTTGTTTATTTTTAGCCTAAATTTTCAAACAATTTTCGTCAAAGATTTCTCGGCAACTATTTATCGCACAGATGCTTGAAAATTTAACACACTATTTGTTTAGGCATACCATATTATGGAATATATCATTTTGTACCAATCAGAATTCAACTTTCTCTTAAATGACGACTTTGTTTTTTTTAGCCTGAATTTCACACAAATTTTTGTCAAAGATATCTCAACAACTATTTATCGTAGATGCTTAAAATTTCAACACATTGTTTGTTTAGGCAAGCCATATCGTGGGATGTATTTTTGTACCTACAGGACGCCAAACTATTGTTAAATATAGACTGTGCTTATTTTGCATATTCACATTAGAGCTGGGTATCACTAGTAAGCATAAGCTCACAGATATTTTATTTCATTTTTTTAAAATTTCAACAACTAACAATAATTAACAATGCCCATATATCAATGAACAACAAATTATTGAATATAAAAAGTACAAAGACAGAATACGAATTTGGCTTACGTTCAGTTTCATATTAGCAACACAAAACGATGTATAATGCTGTAAACGTTACTTTTTTAACATATACGAATAGCATTTTATTGATAGTGGGATTACTATAAGGAATTGCTAATGATATAATTCTCATGTTTTTCTAGTCACATATTGAAAAAAAATATTTCCGTTAAAAATCTAAAGAAGTCTCAATAGAGTTTCTTTAATCTTATAAAATACACAGTTGGCTCTAATGTATTAATATAACACCAGTAATGCTTGTTTGGAATTATGGATAGATACTATTGCTTGAACAAAGCTTTTTTCATTTAAATTGACATTGCAAGGAAAACAATTTTAAAAAAGTACACAGTCAAACAATGTATTCAAACTTTCGTTTTGCAGGCCGTGCTCCCACGGTGCAAGAATTTGTCCAGTTCCTTTTGAACTTCGAAGGTAATGAGCTGGTTGAGTCCCCTCGCAAGACTCTAGGTATTTTTTAGTCATATATAATAAATAAAGAAATAACTTCTATTTGCATCTTTGACATGCATATAATATTACAGGCAAAATTGAAGCTTCTAGAGGGATAATTTTGATAAAATGCGGCGTTTATAATTAGTTTGAGATAATTAGAAATCTTAATATATATCATGGAAATGTAGTTTACAGTGTTTTTATCGAGTTGTGTTTTAAAACAGGTTCATAATGTGTTTGTTAAACTAATTGAAAATCTTTTAATTACGCCTCCTGGAATCTAACTGTAAAAGATATTCTGCATCAATATGCAATTATACACAAGATATTAAGTTAACGTAAAACACTGATTTATTGTTGTATTTTACATAACAAAGGGCAGACGTTCTTCGAAAATCAGGAGCTCAGAGTCACCTTAAAATGTCTTCGAAGGAATATGGAATGGTTGAAAAAAATACACAGCTCTTTGACCAACATAGTACAGCTTTTAGGGGATTTAAGCACTCGGAATCTGAGAAGAATTTATGAACAGGAGACACGACAACGAGTCTTACAAAATGTTTTATATGAAGTTCAGCAACAGAATGCTATGCTGCAGCTTGACCATAATTTGATACAGAGTGAACTTACCAAATGCCATGTTGAGCTGGAGGATGAAAGAAAGGATAAGCAAATGTACCAACTTAGATGGGAAGAGTTAAAGACGGCCAAACAACAGTTACTGGTGGGAAAACAACAGTTACTGACAGACAAACAACAGTTACTGACAGACAATCAAAAGTTACTGACAGACAAACAACAGTTACTGACAGACAATCAGAAGTTACTGACAGACAAACAACAGTTACTGACAGACAATCAACAGTTAATGACAGACAAACAACAGTTACTGTCGTTATTGGTTCTTCTTCTTTTGCTGCTTTTTGCCTTTCTTTTTATCCTTCTTTTTAAATTTTGAAACAAGATCTTGCGTGAGCCGTTCCTCCAAGACACTTTTAAGAAGATCGTTGAGTGTAAGATAACACTTTAAAAGACGTTTTTTTCCCTGATGCTAATAAGTTGCCTTCGCAGATCTACAGTGGATAATATCTCTGAGAAGCCCTGTGGACTTTACATAATTTGATTAGGCCAACAAAGTCCAAGTGCCGGTGACTGCTTAGACATTGCTATATATTTGTTATCAACATTCGTTTGTTTTAGAATCTCATCATTTTTACCCCATGTTATACATATTATAAAGATGTGCTATCCCCCAAAATGGACCATTCAATTTGCATGTATATATTAAAAATTACTTTTTTTAATTTTAAAGAATAAGCAGACGTATAGTTATACTAATGTTGTCTTAGATTTTATGTTTTTATTCATTGTTTTAAGTGCATAATCTGTTTATACCCGCATATAACGCATTGGCCTGTATATTTATTGCTATTTTTCCCTAGCTTGGAATAGTTGCGTAAAATTGCATAATTTCATTGTTACCGAATAAGACGGTTCGCTGGTCGTGGCCATTTCTAGACTATATTGATCTCCTTTGGAGGAAGAGATGTATATAAAAGTGCATAAAAGAACCCAAGTTCAAATGGTAAAAATATATACAAGTTTCCTTTACTTAATTAATATTTGTAGTGAAACAAATCATATTGGAAAACTTAAGGCAGATCTGACAGTGAATTTGTTGACCTTTCAGCCTCCTTAACACGGCGATATGAGATGTACATAACTTGTTAATCGAAATACTCAGGTAAAAGGTCCTCGACTTTCATAGGGATTGTAGGGAGAGCGACGCTGGTGGAGAAATATAGTGAACAATGATTTTTACGAACAGTATTTAACTTTTATACTTTTTTAAATTTTCTGCATCTACTGTTGTTGTCATCTGTTCCTTTATTTTTATTTTGCATATTTGTTTAAACTTTATGTTGGAGAAAGGACGATAGAAATTCAATATTTGGCATCAAAGTATGACAAAAAATGTAAAATCTATTTTTAAGATGATAACTACTTGTTTCATCATCACTCCATGTTTATAAAAATGCCTAAATTAAGATTTTGTATCATATGGGCAGAAACATATTATTTTGTTTTCAAATTTGTGGAAAGAGACTCTAATATTCATCTATTTATTCATTATAAAGTTATCCAACTTATGAATTAACTTTATATCATAAATTTTTGTACATTCTACCTTTATTTAGATCTGAATGTTGAGTAAAGATTTACTTTAAATGAATGATGAATGTTATTAAAACGTTTCACTGATATTGAAAAACTCTAGATTGAAACGCGTGAAAAAAATTGCTGAAGATGTTTTTGCTTTATAAATCGTAAATATATCAAATCTGTTTCTTAATGTTTTCTATGTAAACACTGTTCTATCATTAAAAGGTTTAAACATTTCATTTCACTTTTTTAACATTTATTTGATTGCTTTTTTACTATTTAATTAATTATGAAATGTTATTTTATGTTTCATTTTCTTTTGGAAAATATATGTAGCCTTTTTTAAAGAGAGCTGTGCTACATTTTACAAAAGAACTAACGACAAAGTCGAAAATGTTTATTGTCTTGTTAGATGATCTTTAGAGAACAAAATTGACATACAACCATTTGTTTACAAATATTTCAATTCCCATAATTACATTTTCCAGCCATAAGAATAATTCATTGATTAGTTGGTGACTAATTAGCATTCATTAATGTGGTCGTAAGTCGTAAGTTCTTTTGTAAATCGCAGCCCTGGACGACCGTGACTGTTTTAGAATATATTAATTGTTTAAGATAAAAGAGCTCTGCATAAAGATATAGCAAAATGTTAAAATGTTAAAGCTTAAGTATATGATTTTTGTTCTCTGTTAATTGACAGTTTATGGCTAAACAAACTATTTAGCATATCTAAAGAAAAAAAAAGGTCTGATGTTAACATGGTGATCACCCAGCCTCCTTAAATTGATATAACAATTAAATATACTTATCTGAAAAAAAATTGTAAGTACATTAAAAATTTCTGTAAATAAATCGATAGACATCTCTTTTAAAACTTCACAATTCTTTTTTCTATGTCACTTATTTATATATTGTAGAATATTTTCATTCTTTTATGTCTTTTAGATACTTAAACATAATACAAATTATTGTAAGCGGCATAGAATACTGACAAAAAGCATCAAGAACAAAAACACAAATAATTTAACATAATATGATATTTGTATACGATAATAGTTTTTGATATTTTCAATATCAATCTTTATACACCTGGTTAAAGCATATCGATTGAGGACACATGGTTAGATATATTCTTATTTTCATCAGTCTTTTTTAAGGTAATATTTTCCGATATTAAAAGGCTGTATCTGTTCAAATATAATAAAGAAATTAATTAAATTGCTGCATAAATATAATACCAGATTAAACTGGGTGAGACAGTTTACGCTTTAGAAACTACAAAACGTTTTATATAATCGTAAACTTTTTTAAACGTGTATACATGTAAACGATTTTAGATATCTTATTATTAAATGTATTATTTTTCATGATATGTCCTATCATCAAGAGCAGGCGGCTACCAAAAGGATACACTATTGTACGGATAACTCCTCCTACAGTTTTCAAGATAGGAAGTTGTTCTTTTGCAGATCAATTGTACATATATCAGAGCTGTGCATATTTCCTGGATTTTGATTTTTTTATTAAATACGAGCTGATGAACCTTCTCATTCTCTCGCAGAGTATTTCATATAGGGTACCCCTATTGTACGGATAACGCCTTTTACAGTTTTTAAGATTTCTATGGATGGATTGTGTTAATCAATTCAGGGTTGACAAATGGATTATAAATACTGTTCACACAAAAGAAAACTCTGTTTGCAGTCACATTGACTGCTTTTCTCTTGTTTAGACAATGAAATAGTGCGTTTCAAACAATATTGAAATTTGTAATCAAATTCCACACGTAAAACTTGATATTTTAAGTTGATATCGCTGATGCATAAGACCGCACATGTTAACACTGTGGTATGAAATTAATATCTGAGTGTAAATTTTCATTTTTTTTTCTGTTTTAGCTTAAAAAATTCTCAGCATAATCACACATCGACAAGTTAATTAGATAAAATATCATAATAATGAAAACAAACGAAGGCTTTTTTTTTTTTACATAAAATTAAAGATTTGTTAAAAACCTCTGAAAACACAGACTATTTTTAACGAAGATATAACAAATATCGATTTATAAAAAATGATTTATTAATTCCGCTTAGAAGATATACCAAAATTTTCTTTCAATCATTAAGGATTGTATGTCTATCATTTATTTGATTCGATTCAATTTTTTTTCGCCTATTTCTTTATTTGTATTTATAATTTTAAATGATAAATATATTAAAGAGGGTTTTATTTCAAATACTTTCATTGATTAAAAACTGAAATAGGAAACGTTTTTACTAGTAAAATGTAAGATATGTGTTGATATAAGCATTTGTACCTAGTATAGCCCTAGACGGGTTTAAACGGGTGGGTAACGGATGAAAACAGATTGATGATATTTATTTACTGGTTTATTACACAGGTGACTTTTATTTTTTGTGCAACTCCTACAAGTTATTTGAATTGACTGTGAATGTTTCCTAAAATGAAACATTTATAACTTTATTAGTAAAGAATTGAACTAAGAATCTTATAAAATTGCTTCTTCAACATTAAAAACTCGCCCTTTGAATTTTAAATTTCATGTATTTCATATTTTGCAAGGTTTATATGTTGTCGATAAAAAGCCAGCACGAAACATGAAGAGTCACGAAAATTCTTCAATGTGTTCATACGATCACCTTAGCTTATAATTGCAAAACGTACATCGTGCAAATACACCCGTGCGCTAACTTCCAGTAGAATCCGTGCATATCGTTTTTACGTTTTCTACGTTGAGTCGCATCCCATCCCTATCGCATCCCATTTCCTTTATGACGTCATCAATATGGCTGCAGACGCAGGCTTGAGTAGAGAAGTATTCCCCTTTACCACAGGGAGCTGTGTAGAGTCTATCGTCCTCACAGCGGTGGAAAATGTTGCAAAATTTTGGATCTGAATAAAACCTGTCCTGATTATCTCCAGAACAGTCAAAACTACAATCTGTACCAAAAAAAGAAACAAACGAAAAGATAAATGGTAGAAATATTACAAAACACGTTCGTAACATATGATATAACAATATAACTAGTATCTAAAATCGATTTCAATATATACTAATTTCTTTTTTAAAAACAAGGAAGATTCACAGTTAACATTACTTTTTTTCTTTGAAAGTTTGATAGCAATGTGATTTATTTAAATATAGCTAATGTGTGTTTTTCATTACTGTTTAGAACATGTTATGTTTTTAATAGGTGTATTTGTTAATTTAACAATATCATAACACGCAGTAAAAAATATGATGACACGCAAAAAAAAATATGACGACACGCAAAAAAAAAGATAACCCACAGAAAAAAAAATGAAAAATACTGTAACACAATCAATTCGAGACAACTTGTATCAAAACGTTGATTATAGACCCTAAATAATTGCAATACTAACTAAAAAGGTAATAAATAAATAAATTATCTTGATTTAGAAATGGTCTGATGTTTCATTTGTTGTATGGGTTTTTATATTTTGGTAGTATTAAATCAAATCTGGAACGAATTAAAATAGACAATTTTAGAATAACAAAAATTCATAGTATAAAGAAAACTTATATCATAATGTAATGGATTTTTCGATAATTATTTATATGTAAGAGTAAGAAAATAAGGGCATATTCATACCAATTAATTTAAGAGGTAATATAATAACTCTACAATATTGTACAACGTGAAGCAGGATTGAAATTCATATCTGTTAATTTTTAGCTGTAAATGCAAATACTGTATCAAATATCGGCCGAGTTATTGAAATACTATTAATACATACTTAAACTGTCGTTACAAACTAAAACTTCTTTTGAAATTTTAGCTTCCGCTTCGTCAGCCTCTGTCTGGTTTTGAAGAACAGGGCGGCAGGTAATCTCGTCAATGGAACTGACAACACTTTCGGGAATACTTCCGGTACAACCTACGGACCAACCATCATCGCCGTTATATGTTGTGATACAAGTAAAATTCATTCCATATAGAGGAAAAGTTGTATTTCCCAGAGTTCCAATGAAATTTATTGATGCAGATGTACATCCACTTGTTGACAAGCACCTGATCTCAAACTGTTCATCTACCGCTGACTGACCAACCTCCATTCGGACTGAAGAAAGTTCACCTACAAAGTAATCAGATACAGGTTTAATTTCAAATCAAATCGTTTTCCTTTTTCTAATGCATGTTACCAAATCAAAGACATTTGCTAATATCTATATAATAAATTAAATCAATTATTCATTATATATCTTTTATGTGTCATTCATGATGAGCAGTTTATTCAATATTGTAAGATAATGGTTTAGACAAAAGATTTGTTTTTATATTATAGGTTTAGAAAAAATATATTTGAATTTATTTCAGATAATTAATAATAACTGGGGATTGTAGCTTTCTTTACAACCAGTTTTCTTCAATGTAACAAAAATAAAAATATGTTTTATTGATATATTAGTATATAGTTGTATTTGTCTGCATTTCACAAAATCTAGCCACAAGGAATCCTAATGATAACACATATCAAGCCAACTTACTTTCGATTTGAACGTCTACCTGTTGTTTATAACTTTTTGTTGGCGTTTGCAATGTTATTACAAGCTGTCCTTCATCCCGTACTGTTTTGAGGAGAAAGTGCATTTATAACTGTTCATTCATTAATGCATCCCTTTACTGTATACCCCTGCACATGTGACAGTGTGACGACAACGTGTATATGACATGTATGTTGTGTTATATTCACTGAATATGTATAAACTCCTAATCTCTTGTAGAAACCCACAATGCATTGCAACTCATTCATGATTAAACCAGTCGGTAAAATTAAACAGGTCACATACACTACGATAAAAAGTTACACAAAGTTTAAGTGAGTCAAACGGCTTGCGTGAAATGCAAAATACGCCCGACTAACTTTCGGTTTAAGTCCACTGACTCGAATTGAGATTGTAAAGGAAGTAACAAATGTCTGCACCAATCGGTGATGTTCCGTGTCCTCATGAAAGTTATAAATAAAATAGGCCTAGAAAATGGGCTTCTGTGCTTATTCGGAACACCTCGGACTTATCGCAAATTGAGCTTGCAAGACTTCGAGGTGTTCCTAAAATATATCCATCAAAAGTGACTGTAGAGTGTGCATGATCTATCGGAATTTATTATGACAGCTTTATTACCAATAAGTAAGTAATATTGATACTTACATATTTTATTCTAATTCTTATTATTCAATTCGGTACAATAATATTGTTCTCGCATTTCAATTGATTATATTAAACTGAAGCGTTACGGTATCCGAAAAGCTTAATCTAAGGTTTTCAGTACAGGCGCAGATGTGGGCCAATGATTCCCAGTCCCTTTTTCCACATTCACAAAACCATCTGATTTCTCAATTCCCAATTCCACAAATATCTATCCTGAATATTTTATTATTATTTTTTTTATTTATTTTTTTTTTTGGGGGGGGGGGGGTAAGATACATTGAGAACCTGAATTGTCAATACCATCAAGTATCCCTAATTTTCCTAAACGGGTTTGTCTTTACATGTACCAAAACCCAGAAACCTCACAAGGATAGATCTGTTTTATAGATTCAAAATTATTGTATTTAAGCAGTAAACCCACTGACATACTCTTCTAAATATGCAGAGGCATCGGAAGCAAATTAAAGTGTGTGTGTTGGGGGGGGGGGGGGGGCTTCGCCAAAATCTTGACCCCCCCCCCTTCCCCTAAATACAGTTCGCCAATCCTCAAAATCACAATTTAGGGGTTGGGGATTTGGGATGTTAACCGAAGTGCATTGTTAAAGTAAGATGTACATTTTAATTCTAAAGTAGTTCTAGAATACTACCGTTCATGTTATTTTAACCATATTAAAACACTTAATGATGAAATGGAAAATACTATGCTTATCATTATACTACTATGCTTATCTTTGCGGAAAAAAAGTTTTGGGGTAGAGGTAAGCCCCCTCCCCGGTTCCGACGCCTATGATATGATGCATGTAGCTGTGAAGCATGACACTATGTCTCCTTTTTCTTAATGCTTCAGTACTAATAAATAAATCTAAGACTAGAATATGAAAATGGAAATCCGAAATTCTTCGATGAAAAATTAATAAATATTTTTAAGTGAATCTCCCAGCCAGAAATATGAGCAACGGCAACTTTGTCACTCATTCTAAATTTATCGAAGCTGGATTTCGTACATATATAACGGTCGCAAAGAATCTTTTCACTACTTTTTTTTTGGGGGGGGGGGGGCAATCTCAGCCCATCTACGTCTTGGTTTTGTTGGTTTGTGAAATAGTAAAATAGTCAATAGTAAAATATTGATATTAATACGATAAGACAACTATAAATATATATTACTTGTACGGAGTAAAACATGACAGATACATATTGTGGGCTGTATATAATGTCTGAAAAAATACTATTAACGTACTGTTTTGAGGAGAAAGTGCATTTATAACTGTTCATTCATTAATGCATCCCTTTACTGTATACCCCTGCACATGTGACAGTGTGACGACAACGTGTATATGACATGTATGTTGTGTTATATTCACTGAATATGTATAAACTCCTAATCTCTTGTAGTAACCCACAATGCATTGCAACTCATTCATGATTAAACCAGTCGGTAAAATTAAACAGGTCACATACCACATTGTTGTCTCCTAGTCTTTTATTGAATGAAAATCACATTGAAAGACACCCAGCTCAAAACTGCAATAAATGTTGAATATCCCTATAACATATCTATTCAAATATCATTTCCAAAGTCTTAAAAATCTGTACGATTCGATTTGAGATCGATCCCTTTACATAACATTTACCTTGGAAAACCCAACTTTCTGTTCGGGGAATGGTGAACAATAGTCTCGTTCAACCAGACGCTCGGCTGTTTCCGTATATATCCGACGAGCAGAGATTTACGGAGACAGTCGAGTGTCTGGTTGAACGAGACTATGTGAACAACGGCCTTTTTACACACTTACTATTACGTCTTCAAATGTTATATTTTCACGATATTCTACTTGATTTTGATTTATTTTTTCCTTTCTTTTTATTCTTACCTAAAATATCAATCAAATCAGGTCATTGATTTTTTTCAAAACACAATTTTTTACTGGGACTACTTGCGTTAACACTGATATCATGGTTAAATAGTAAAGCTGACTTTACAGACAGCTTGAATGTGTGTACCATTCTGACAGACAAGGGAACACAGAGAACCTGTTGGAATTACCCTATAAGATACGGACCCAAGATAACCTACTTGTAGGGACATAGAATCCTTTGATTTTCATTATCCCCTAGCATGCAAATCCACATTTAGTTTGGTTTAATTTATGATAAACACACGTCTCGTTCTTTACACACTTTTTTCTCCTTTAAACGTCTAGTTATCTGAACGCATATGTTTGAAATCGTTGAGATATAAACATTTGAATAATGATATAGGAGGCTCGGCTCGACACCTCATAAAATTAATAAATGGATTTTTAAACGGTTTTTACTTAAAATATTATTTTCACAAAAAAGACCAATATAAGCTCTAGTTTATTTTTGTATGATATTGCTTTTGTATTTTTTTTAAACTAGAAAATTTATTTGGCTGCAAACAATAAAATGTAGAGCTTGGAATGTGGTCTCATTGAGTGCATAATGTAAATCTTCTCCGCGTAATTGTCCTCTTATTAAAAATCGTTTATATATTTTGCAATAGAACATGACATTGAGAGTAATATTTGTTTATTTTTTTAATTTTCCAAATAAACATATTTATAAAAATTAAAGTCATTCCAAATTTTACAATACATTTGATAAACAAGGAATATCTATTTACCTTCGGCACTATTCTGCCAAAAATATAGTAATTTTAGATTAAGTTTTGTTAATTATTTTTATGCTGAGTTGTACAGTTGTAAAAGAGCTAGTAGATATTAATGATCAAATTCCTAACATAGCAGATAATTGACAAATACTAGGATTCGATTATTTTTTTTTATATTTTGATGAATCAGAAACCGGAAAAAAATCTGTTCTTCAATTTAAACTAATAATGGATCCATATCAGCCACGGATATACCCGATTTCTGAAAAAGCACTATTGTGGACTTTTTAGTGACGGAAATACTATCATTGCCTAAAATTACTGATTGTTACTGCATTTAAAAATCCTTTTTATCATGTTAGCCACTGGGGTTTCTCAGCAGTTTCAACAAGGAGTTGATGAGGAAATGATAAATATCATTATCAGTATCATCATAATACTGACAGGTATATTTGATTTTTTAAATTTATATCAAAAATTACGATTTACTAATACAAAACGGTATTTCTTAAAATGGTAGTTATCTATGTTATATTATGTAAGAACCAGCATGAAAACTTACTATATAAATCTTAGCATAACCATCTTTCATTTAATTTATCAATATTTAAGAATTAAGTTGAATGGACTGATATTTCAGGTTATCCTCCAGTAAATGCAGAGCATGTCTATAACTTGTTGCAGTATATCAATACTTTTCCTCACCCCTACCACACAATAAGAGAGCATACAGGAGGTACTCTTCCAATCCCTCTAACAGTCGCAGCAAGTCTTCCAGGTTCGTTTTGTAACTTTTATTTACGTGCTAGTATGGTGCTTGATTCCCAAAAACAAGTCGCTGCGATCTTGTGAATTTCAAGTTAACGTCTAGATAAAGTAATTACCGATAAATGTGGAATTAAAGTATTTGCTAAGATTTTGCTAATGAAATAGTGCGTACAAACAAATATTGAATTATTTACATGTAACTAATTACTTTAGGCAACTTTATATTTGTTCAGTTTAAATTTAAATGCAGAAATGTAACTTGAAATGAAAATAAACTTATCTATTTTAAGAATAACAAAGTTAACTGAAAAGGGGTAATAAAACAAAAGCTCTGTGATACACATAACGAAAAAGGAAGCAAGTTACATTTACTACTTAAATATTTTTTTTTAGGTTGGGAAAACGTTGCTCCTCAGCAAATGAATTTTATACATGCCGTTTTCAATCACATCCTTGAACAGGATCAAAAGTTGGTCCGCGATCTATTCTATAGACAACTCGGTAAGTTAATGCAGTGAGTATACCAACATTTAGATAAAAAATAATTTTGATTTGTTTCCCGATTTTATGTGCTTCTTTCATCAAATCTAATGCGCTTTTAATTTCCGTCAATTTATGATCTCAGACTGTCTCTCAACCTTAACCTCTCTATGATATATCAAAAAGTTGTGTTTTTACTTTAAACAAAATACAATTAATTAATTTTTTTACAACGATTTTATTTTCTGCAGAATCACTTGGTTCATGTTGATATGCTTTGTTACAACGCACTTTAAGAATAACGCTCTTTGAATTTTTTTTCAAAGTGTCTTGATTTTGGGACCAAGTCAACGCCTTATGAAAAAAACTTCACTTTTCAAAGTGCGTTGATATTGTCGGTATTAACGCACTTTGAAAAAAAATTGTTTAGTGTTTAGTCAAAATAATTTATTATTTTATATACAATAAATGATTGTTTTTACCTTATTTAGCTTAAGGTGGAATGACCCTCTAATATGAGAGATAACTGCTTTAGAAATATTCTCACTTTGTCTCAGATAACTCACAATTTTTAAGGCATGTAGCAACAGGGGGCGGTACTTGGTCCTATTTAATGCAGGAAGGTGACATTTATTTAAACTTTTACCGGGGGGGGGGAGAAAAGTTTTGCAAAAAAAATACAAAAAACTCATTATATTGATCAAATTTTATAAGGTGATATCTATATACCATCCCTTTCTCACATCCCCCAGTGTATTGTCGTTTTTATTTTTTAAATCAAATGAAGTAGTGCAGTACATAAACTATACGTGTTTGATGTTTTAGGGCAGAGAATCTTTAGATAGTATTTTCTTTTATTTCTCTCTTTATATCTCGTTCACAAAGGTAAATGAATAATATTATTATACTTGGGAAAAACATACTAAAACAATTGCAAACTCTAGACTTATTCATCATCATTTGAGACTAAGATTTCTACTGTTGAAAACTGAATGAGGTTTTACTATTCTGAAAGATTAGATATGGGAAAACAAAATTAAAAACAACAATATTACATTTTATTGAGAATGTACCAATTACTGGAATATCATTCATTTGATCCCCTTTTTGTGTTAGAACAAAATGTTCTGGTTTACATTTTTAACATTCTTAAACATATGGATCCATTAACTATTATCCAAATTAAAAAATAAAACATTTTATGAAAAATTAGGAACTATGATACATGTAATGGCTGATTAAAGCAGCATTTATTACAAATCTATACAACAAAGTGCCATTTTGAACTACATGTAAAAAGCAGCGCTTTACTATGTTTTGAAAGCTGATTTGAAATTTTATGTAACTGTATTTTATTTATCATAGGCATTTATTATTTTTAATTTTATGCTTTGAAGGTAAAACTTTGGTTTAATCACTATGTCTAATTTTTTTTTCAAATCATGACAACACACATCATCAATTTTGGAGAAATCTAGCAGCGCTTTATCACTTTAACTGTGTTTCATTGGAATATCTTGGTATTGACTTTGATGAAAATCAAAACGATTTTTAAAAAAAAAGAAATATATGGTAAAATTGATAGCAGTGGTATATTACACTTTCATGGGATATATTTTAAAAAGAAACTATTCCATAATCAGGTAACTTGATAAGCGATTTCTCGATTAGAATATTTTCTTTTCTCACAAGCTTACGTAGTTTGACAATTTACACATAAAGAACAACTCGGGAGATTTAAATTATCCCAATATGACATAAACTGCATCGCTTAGCAACTGCATTTTCCCTTTTAGTTTATGCAATAAATTTACTTCTTATCCGGTACATTGGGCTATGTGTGATAATGTACACACACTCTAATTCTTATTTTTAAGTTTATAATAATTTAAAGTTTGTGTATGTACATGCAATTTATTATTTTTATGATTGATTTAAAAATTTAAAACGAGGGTTTATGTTGAAGCACGTAAAGATTTTTTAACATACCATTGGAGAAATTATTGTTTGGCCAGCTCGTTTTTTCAATATCGCTGTATTTTATTTAAAACAAGGCTTACTTATTTTTCCGATTTTAAACGTTTACTCTAAGTTGCTGAGTATCAAATATGTTTTGGAAGGAAAATGAGGGGTATGGGACACCATTTTACTGTAAATGATGTACTAGTAATTGATCTGTATCTTTGGTTAACCACCACCCCAACTTTATCAAAGACGGTAAATTAGATTCACTAGTGTCAACAAATCATTATACTATCAACACATTAGAAGTTCAATTTCAGAGTTTGCAATTTTTATACATATTTTTCAAAGTGAATTTCGTGTCTTGATACTAAAAGGAGTCGATATACATTCAAAACGCACTTTGAAAAAAGCTCAAAGTGGGTTAACTTGGTCTCAAATTTAACGCACTTTGAAAACTGCGTAATTTTTTAAAGTGCGTTGCCATACAGCTTATTAAGGTTTTTTAGATACATGAACCCCCTTCTGTTATAAACGTTTGTAATAGTAACAGAATTTAAATTTAGTTTATTTTTGCCACAACAGATATTCATTGATTACTTTTTTATTATTTTCAACAAGACAATAATAATTAATAATAGTACATCAATATTAATAGACAATAATAATTAAATTGATTTAAGTTGATTAACAACATTGGGTACAAGAGTACAAAAAGTACAGAGACGGAATACGAATTTCGCTTACTTTCAATTTCATTTTTATAAATGCAAGCGATGTAGAATGTAGTAAACTTTATATTTTTAACAAACTAAATAATGGAAAGTGAATCATACAGTAATGGCAATGTTATGCGATTTTTGTTATTGACTACAGACACAGTGCTTTTAATATCATTCTTGATTTTACTAGTCATTTAATGAAAAATCTACTTCATTTAAAAATCAAATGATGTTTCAATAGAGTTCTCTATAATCTTCTACAACACACAGCTGGCTCTAATGTATGTCATATATTGTTTGGAATTTTAAATAAATAATGTTGTTAAAACAAATCTATTTCTTTTGAATGGACTTTAGAAGGGAAACTATTAAGGAAAAAAAGTGTAAAAACAAAAATTGGAATATTATATGGTGATGTAATAAAACTTCCATTTTGCAGGTCGTGCCCCCACAGTGCAAGAATTCGCCCAGTTCCTTTTGAACTTCGAAGGTAATGAGCTGGTTGAGTCCCCTCGCAAGACTCTAGGTATTTTGTAGTCATATATAATAATTAAACAAATTAACATTTGATTTACATCAATTTACATGCATATTGTATGACAGGCAAAATTAAAGCTTCTAGAAGAATATTTTTGGTAAATTGAGGCGTTCATGATAAGTGTTAAGATTGGATTTATAATTTATAGCAAGGAAATGTAGTTTACAATGCTATTTTAGAGTCGTGTTTTCAAACACCTTAAAAGATTGACTAACAATGATATTAAATTCATTAAAATGTAACTAATTGAAAATATTTTGCTGATGCCCTCCTGAAAACTATTTGTAAATTAAAGTTATTTTCACATCAATATACAGTTTTATACAATACATTAACTTAACGTAAAAAACTGAGTTATTGTTATTTTTTTAAAACAAAGGACAGACATTTTTCGAAAATCAGGTGCTAAGAGTCACCTTAGAACGTCTTCGAAGGGATATAGGATGGCTGAAAGAAATACACAGGTCATTGGCCAACATAACGCAGCTTTTAGGAGAGTCAAATACTCGGACTAGGAGAAGAGTTAATGAGCTGGAGACACGACAAAGAGTCTTACAAAATAATTTAGATGAAGTTCAACGACAGAATGCTAGGCTGCAGCTTGATCATAATTCAATACAGAGGGAACTTACCGAATGCCATGTTGAGCTGGAGGATGAAAGAAAGGATAAGCAAATGTACCAGCTTAGATGGGAAGAGTTAAAGACGGGCAAAGAACAGTTATTGGCGGAAAAACAACAGTTACTGACAGACAAACAGAAGTTACTGACAGACAATCAACAATTACTGACAGACAATCAACTGTTACTCTCAGATAAACAACAGTTACTGACAGACAATCAACTGTTACTGACAGACAATCAACTGTTACTCTCAGACAAACAACGGTTACTGATGTTCAAACAGGCGCTGCAAACCACCTACATTTTATTATTGCTTCTTCTTCTTTTGCTGCTTCCTGGCTTTCTTTTTATGTTTCTTTTTTGAAACAAGAGCCATTTCTCTCAGACTACTGTAAGAAGATCATACAACGTAAGATGACACACTAAAAGACGTTAATATTTAAAGTCGAAATGGGTTAAATTATTTTGAATAGGTTAAATTGTACAGGACTAAAGGGGTACATGTATCAACAAAGATAAAAGTATGTTTTCATAGCTTTAAATTCTAAATTTGGTTTATGTAATTTTTTTGCATCCCAATTTTTATCGCTGATTTCTTAGATTTAGCTCTTGAGAATATTTTGATGCATATGACGTTCATACCAAACTGTACACGTTTCCTCATAAATTCATTTATGTAAATGGAGGGGTTGGGAGGGGGTTAAGTTATAATCATAATACTCGTATATTTTATTCTTCAATGAACACTTTGTTTGTTTTTTATCTAGTTGTTTGTTTGTGTGTTTTTTGTTGTTGTTTTTGTTGTTTTTTGTTTTTGTTTTTTTTTAACAAAAGTAACTTACGCAAAAAGTCCTGGTGATATTTTTATACATTGATATTTATTTGTTAAGAACATTCATTTATTTCAGAATCTCATAATTTTAACCCCATGTTATACTTGAGAGTAATGATATGCTAACGTAAAAACTGGACGATTCAATTTGCATGTATATATTAAAAATTACTATTTTTATATTTGAAGTATAAGCTGAAAATTATTCATAAATAGGCAACAGTACACTGTTATAAAAACCTTTCGATTTTCTAACATCTGAATGCACATTTAACTTCATGGCCATCGTGTAGTAATACTCATGTTGTCTTAGATTTTGCGTTATTATTCATTGTTTTAAGTGCATAATCTGTTTGTACTCGCATTTAATGCATTTGCCTGTATATTTATTGTTATTTCTTTCTTGGTTTAGAATAGTTGCGTAAAATTGCATAATTTCATTGTGACCGAATAAGACGGCTTGCTGGTCGTGGCCATTTCTAGATATATTGATCTTCTTTAGAAGAAGATATATATGTAGCCTTTTTTTAAAGAGAACTGGGCTACATTTTACAAAAGAACGTACGACAAAGTCGTAAATATTTACTGTCTTGTAAGACGATTTTTAGAGAACAAAATTGACATAAAACCATTTGTTTACAAATATTTCATTTCTCATAATTATATTTTGCAGCCATAAGAATAATTCATTGATTAGTTGGTGACTAATTAGCATTCATTAATTTGGTCGTAAGTCGTAAGTTCTTTTTAAATTGCAGCCCTGAACAATCGTGGCCAGATTAGAATATATTAATTGTCTAAGATAAAAGAGCTCTGCATAGAGATAGGGGAAAAGGTTAAAATGTTAAAGCTTAAGTATATGATTTTTGTTCTTTTTTAATTGAAAGTTCATAACTTAACAACCTATTTAGCATCTATACTACAATATTAAAATAATAGACTCGATTTTTGGGGCTTTAATAATAATAAATCATAAGATTACTGTCTTGTGTTTTATATATTTTAAACATCATTGGTACTTGAAGATTACCATTTTTTTTTTGGATTGTTTTGATTCTACAATCTTGCACAAGCACATTACGTTCACGCTTAAACACGGACGGCTCTTTAGTGTATGTTTCCACAATATCACATTTGGATAAACTCAGAAACGATAATACAAATACGTGTAAATTTTCATTGGAAATTTGCTTATATATATTCTGTTCATCAAAGAAAATACGGGAGATAAATCTAACACTATTTACTCGGGAAAATCCTGATAGCTCCGACTGACAACATGGTGTGTAAATTTGAAGCGAGTAAAAAAGTTAGTGAATAGGTGTCGAATTCTCCAAAACTATGAATCAGTTTTTTAGATGAGAGGTATTTACAGCCTTAAACTGGTTTGCTATGAATAATTTGTTATTTTTTATGCAACTTCCTTAATTTTCCCCAAAATCGTTTCGGAGCGAATCTGCAATTTTCTGCTACATTATGGGAGACATTTTAACTGTAGTGAAGGCTCAGTATATGGTGTGTCGATGTATCTATTTCGTAAATGTCCGATATCATATGCAATGTCAACCCGTGCACGCATAGGTCAATGTCTAGAATCTAAAGGATACGGATAACTCCTCCTATAGTTTTCAAGATAGGAAATTGAACAGATTGTTCTTTTGCGTATCAATTGCACAATTGCACATATATCATAGCTGTGCATATTACTTGGATTTTAATTTTTGATAATTTTTGAAAAAAAATACGAGCTGTTGAACAATTCGCACAGAATATTGTTCATAGGGTACCCATATTGTACGTGTAACGCCTTCTACAGTTTTCAAGATTTCTTTTGATGGATTATGTTATTCAATTCAAGGTTGACAAATTGATTATGAATACTGTTCACACAAAAGAAAACTCAGTTTGCAGTCACATTAAGAACTTTTCTTTTGTTTAGGCAATGAAATAGTGCGTTTAGAACAATATTGAAATTGAGTTTAAATTTTCATAATTTTTCCTGTTTTAGCTTAAAAATCCTTAGTGTAATCACACATCGACATTGTTTTGTCAAATGTGTCAAAAAAGATATTAAGATAAAATATTATAATAATGAAAGCCAAACAAAACATTTTTTACATAAAATTAAGGATTTGTTAAAAACCTCTGAAAAAAAAGAATATTTTTAACGTAGATATAACAAACATCGATCTATGAAAATGATTTATTAGTTCCGCATTTTTTTTCCATCATTAAGGATTGTATTTCTACCTTTTATTTGATTCGACTTTTTTGTTCCACCTATTTCTTTATATGTATTTATAATTTTAAATGATAAACATATTACAAAGTCACATACAAACAAACACAACTTGTGCTCATCATCATTTATTTAATACTTTTTGCCAAAAACTGCGGCGTCCGATTGTTTATCATACTTTTGAACTTTTTATAAATAGATGTTATTTCAAATACTTTCATTGATTATAAACTGAAGTAGGAAACGTTTCTACTAGTAAAATGTAAGATGTGTGTTGATATAAGCATTTGTACCTAGTATAGCCCTTGGTTTAAACGGGTGGGTAATGGGTGAAAACAAATTATTGATATTTATTTACTGTTTTTTTTACACAGGTGACTTACTTTTTGTGCAACTCCTACAAGACAATTGAATTGACTGTGAATGTTTCCAAAGAAGAAACTTGTATTACTCTTATAGTAAAGAATTGAACTAAGAATCTTATAAAATTGCTTCTTTCACATTAAAAACTCGCTCTTTGAATTTTTGATTACATGTAATTCATATTTTGAAAGGTTTATATGTTGTCGATAAAACGCCAGCGCTAAACATAAAGTGTCACGAAAATTCTTCAATGTGTTCATACGATCACCTTATAGCTTATAATTGCAAAACGTACATCGTGCAAATACACCCGCGCGCTAACTTCCAGTAGAATACATGCATAGCGTTTTTACGTTTTCTACGTTGAGTCGCATCCCATCCTTATCGCAGCCAATTTCCTTTATGACGTCATCAATATTGCTGCAGACGCAGGTTTGAGTAGAGAAGTATGCTCCTTTACCACAGGGGACTGTGTAGAGTCTCTTGTCCACACATCGGTGGAAAATGTTGCAAAACTTTGGATTCGAATAATACTTGTCTTGATTATCTCCAGAACAGTCAAAACTACAATCTGTGAAAAAAAAAGACAAACGGAAAGATTAACGATAGAAATATTATATTATATTATATATTATTATAATGTTCGTACCATATGAAATAACATTGTGACTAGTATCTAAAATCGATTTCAATATATACTAAGTTCTGTTTTAAAAACAAGCAAGACTTACAGTTAACATAACTTTTTTTTTCTTTAAAAGTTTGATAGCTAGGTGGTCAATAAAAATATAGCTAATGTGTGTTTTTCATTACTGTTTAGCAAATGTTATGTTTTTAATAGGTGTATTTGTTAATTATATCATAACACGCAGTAAACAATATGATGACACGCAAAAAAAAAATTAAAAAATGATAACCCACAGAAAGAAAAATTGAAAACTACTGTAACACAATCAATTCGAGACAACTTGTATCAAAACATTGATTATTGACCCTGAATAATTGCAATACGAACTAAAAAGGTAATATATAAATAAATCATCTTCATTTAGAAATGTTCAGATGTTTCATTTGTTGTATGGCTTTTTATATTTTGGTAGAATTAAATCAAATCTGGAACGAATTCATATAGACAATTTTAGAATAACCAAAATTCATAGTATAAAGAAAACTGACATCATAATGTGAGGGATTGTTCGATAATTATTTATATGTAAGAGTAAGAAAAAAAGGGCATATTCATACCCATTAATTTAAGAGGAAATAATAACTCTACAATACTAGTATTGTACAACGTGAATTAGGATTGATATTTATATCTGTTATTTTTTAGCTGTAAATGCAAATATTGTATCAAATATCGGCCGAGTTATTGAAATACTATTAATACATACTTAAACTGTCGTTACAAACTAAAACTTCTTTTGAAATTTTGACTTCCGCTTCATCAGCCTCTGTCTGGTTTCGAAGAACAGGGCGGCACGTGATCTCGTCAATGGAACTGACAACACTTTCGGGAATACTTCCGGTACAACCTACGGACCAACCATCATCGCCGTTATATGTTGTGATACAAGTAAAGTTCATTCCATATAGAGGAAAAGTTGTATTTCTCAGAGTTCCAATCAAATTAATTGATGCAGGTGTACATCCACTTGTTGACGAGCACCTGATCTCAAACTGTTCGTCTACCGCTGACTGACCAACCTCCATTCGGACTGGAGAAAGTTCACCTACAAAGTAATCAGGTAGAGGTTTTATTTCAAATCAAATCGTTTTCCTTTTTCTAATGCATGTTACCAAATCAAAGACATTTGCTAATATCTACATAATAAATTCAATTAATTATTCATTATATATCTTTTATGTGTCATTCATGATGAACAGTTTATTCAATATTGTAAGATAATGGTTTAGACAAAAGATTTGTTTTTATATTATAGGTTTAAAAAAAATATATCTAAATTTATTTCAGATAATTAATAATAACTGGGGATTGTTGCTTTCTTTACAACCAGTTTTCTTCAATGTAACAAAAATAAAAATATGTTTTATTGATATATTAGTAAATAGTTGTATACGTATTTGTCTGCATTTCACAAAATCTAGCCACAAGGAATCCTAATGATAACACAAATCAAGCCAACTTACTTTCGATTTGAACGTCTACCTGGTGTTTATAACTTTTTGTTGGCGTTTGTAATGTTATTACAAGCTGTCCTTCATCACCACAATTTACTGGGCCCCCACGAATTTCTATGACTGGCGAAGAACGGATAATCCATCGTCCAGTCGAAATCGTTTCGGACTGTAGCGTTTGATTAATCTCGGGAAAATGTTGTGCTTGGAAGATATTTGGATTAAATTCCAGGAGAAGTGATGAGTTGGAGATGATTTGTTCTATGTTTTCTGAATAATTACATAATATTACTATCGCTGTATTAAATCTCAATTTCCAGTGTGTCGTGGTGGTGTTATCTGAGCTCAGAAAACATTCTACAACATTTAGAATGAATACATATACTGTTTATAAACGTTACAATTGAATTCTTAATATTTCATAACGAAAAAATATGATTATAAAGAGACAGTAAGGCATACTTACGGAACTCTTTTGAATAATCCTCTGAAAAAGTAATAATATTATTAACATGGAAAGACTTCAGAATAATTTCATCGTTCCGAAATTTTATTTCTTTCTTACTCTTTTACCTGCTTTTGGATCTGGACCTGGGGCTTTCTGATACATAATAGTCACTGCAGCTATCACCACAACAGTCACTGCTATGAACACTGATGCTATCACAAATCTAGCAAACTAAGGATAAAATGTTATCTGTTAAAATATTAATAATTATTGCAAAATATTATGTTTCTTATATGTGATGCATAACAAATTATGCTTTGGACAGATGGAAGAAAGAAATGAAATGCAATATGACTGAAAAAATCAAAATTCTAAATGAATTCTCTCACGTGAAAATAATTCGCTATCTATTAAAGTCATGTGTCCATTGCATATAAAGACTTAATGTGTTACATTAAATTTTTAAAATTCAGAGAATTTAAAACTAGCTATATACATGTACAATAATTTAAATTGTTTAATTTTAGATTCTTTGAATTTTAAAACTTTAATGTAACAAATATCTCACCTTATTAAATCATCAATTCAAAGTTCAAAAATATTAAACGATTTTCGTTTCTTCGTCATGAAGAAAAGAGATGAACGAACATAAACAGTAAAGATAAACTGTAAATACTATTGAGTCAGGCATTGAGTCACACATAATTTAAAGCTGATTTCGAGCCTGATCATTGTATTGTTTTTGTTGTATTTTTTTTTGGGGGGGGGGGTTCTTCTTTGTTTCATTTTTTTTTTGGTTTATCGTTAATGTTCAATCGTTTAATATCGTAGCAAATTACACTATGATATATAATTTATATTAATATAATTTGTCGTAAAATTAAAGGTGAATTATAATGATAGTATTTGTCACTAACTTACATATATGCAATATCGGCACATCATATTCTAAGGGAAAGAAATAGTTTGCACCATTATGGATATCACCAATGTAATTGATTTTTTTAATAAACTGCATTTACGTCGATGTGAATTTGAACGAATTTCCCTTTTAAATGATGTTAAAAATGTTTGCATCTGAAAACTAAGAAATTAAAACATCACCAAGCATGCAATGGTAAAGAAAGATAAAACAATATTTACAAATGTCTCATTATTTGTGATGATAAAAGATTTTCATACAACTTGCTGTATTTTTGTATTTCCTTGTCAACGCATGGGGATTAAAACCTTACAACACGTAGGACAACGAGCATATACTTGTATCAATGCAAATCATTTGAAAACCAACATCAATGTTTTTACCCAACCGTTATTGCTAAATATTCTTACGTGGAAGCTAAAAGTAATTTGATTAATTTATAACAATTCCTAGTATGTCTTTCGTCTTGTGAAACATGTGCTTATGAATATTTGGAGCTGATACTCTCTCTTATAAAACTCCCAATTCTTACTCATCATAAATTACGGAAACTTTATTCATTAAAGGACTTGAATGAATTCAGGCATTATAACTGAACTGAATTGACAAGTCAAGGCTATCAGCTAAACATAATTGTTTATTGATACATAATACTCACTTTTATGTAACGGAATTTTGCGCTGCTTATAGGTTTTTCAGCACCATCGCCATTTTCATTGGGTGTGTTCTGTTGTTTACAGTTACATTATACATCAGAACAATCAGAGGGCTTTTTAGCATACTCAAAATAATGCAGTACATAAAAACATTAGTGTTTCAATGAGAGAGAGAGAGAGAGAGAGAGAGAGAGAGAGAGAGAGAGAGAGAGAGAGAGAGAGAGATATTTTACCACAGAGTTGCAAGTGAACTGAAACATTTGATTCCTCAACATTCTTGTTCCACATGAGTGTGCCGTTGTTTGGTAGTTGGGTATCCTAAACATAAGTTACGAAATGAATGAAACACAGACAAATTATCTTTTTGAGGTGTTTTGTAGACATTTACAGTCGAGTCGCACATAATTTAAAGATTATTTCGTGCATGGTTTGTGTTATGTTATTTTTGTATTTGGGGGTGATTTTTGTTTCTTACTTTTTCTTATTAATCGTTTATGTTCATGAATTTAATACTGTCGCAAATTACGGTCAAGTCACTTTTATATTGAACTATGTTGACCCTGGTTTAAAAAACTGTACATTTGCTTACTGTGTAATCATTTTTATTCGTATATGGGTCAATGTTCGTGGGTGCCAAAATATTTCCTTGCTCGTGGGGTCTAAATTTCGTTGGTACATGTGGCAGGTTAGGGATAATTTTGGTAAATATTAAACAAATGCTTTTGTATACGTTCGCGAAATATAAATTCGTGGGCAAGGGTTTTCAACGAAAGCCACGAACATTTGCCCCTAAGAACAATGATGAATCCAAAGTACTTCAGGAACATATATTTTTAAAAATAAGATCGCATATCAAGATGTTTTTAAAACTAAATATTTTTTAACAAATGCTTTCAGCACATTTATTAACTGTTAGTGCAAAATTTTGAGGCTGATAAAGACAATTACATTTTTTAAACGAAATTTTGAATGTAACAGAGATATTGAGGTATTTTCCTATTTTGCCACTATGAAAAGGTTTAATAATAATAAATATAATTTGTATAAAATATATAGTTTTTATTTGTTTAATAAATTGCATAATATATCTTTTGCCTTAAACTACTTTTTTATAGTTTTCACAGAATAATGAAATGGAAATGAATACACTTTTCAAAGGCATACACCACCTTTTTATTGCATTAGATATGGAAAGTTATCTGATAAAGAATAAACAATTCGGATGTTTAAAGAGTACTTACGGCCAAAGGATCCAAATGTGATCCCGGAACGTAAGACGGAGGCAAACCCCTGAGTGCTTTTGTTGAATCAGTAAAACGCTGAAACAAAAGAAAATGCATAGATAGATAGATAGATAGATAGATAGATAGAAAGATAGATAGATAGATAGATAGATAGATAGATAGATAGATAGATAGATAGATAGATGGATAGATGGATGGATGGATGGATGGATGGATGGATGGATGGATGATGGATAGATAGATAGATAGACAGACAGACAGACAGACAGACAGACAGCCAGCCAGACAGCCAGACAGACAGACAGACAGACAGACAGACAGACAGACAGACAGACAGACAGACAGACAGATAGATAGATAGATAGATAGATAGATAGATAGATTGTAGCTAATTCGTATTCTAATTTTTCAATGCATTCTTCTAAAGCCATTGATGTCTCCGAAAAGAAAATAGCAGTAATTCCTCTTTACCCCCCCCCCCCCCATCAAAAATTTAAAATAACGACAAAAAATAAAAACAAGAGAGCAGCAGGCCTCTAAAGTTAACTGAGTACCATACCTTTTGAGGAATCTCATATATGCATTTATGAAAATTCTTTCTTGGGTAAAGTAAAATCTAAAATGTGGTAATGACCATCACCTTCCAAAGTGAAATGTTACAAGGACATTGATAAGAAATAATTGTCCCATATTTGGTAACTTTCAAGATAGCTTTTATGTTTATATGTTTTCATAGAAAAACTTAAGATGGCTGGCATATACATGTTTGAATAAATACTTACAACAACAACAACAACAACAACAACAACAACCCCTTTTCCCATCCCCAGGGGCCAGACGGACATCCTCCTTAGGACAGCAATATTTATAATTTCAGACATTTTGCTAATAAACAATACCAGCTCCACAATAACTGCCTACACCTTTGGTAATTCCAAACATGTGAGATGATGTCCGTATGGTATAATTAAATATTAACTTATAAGTAGTGATTGTAAAATTAATTAGAATTCTACTTTTATTCTACCTTTATTTTCAATAAACATGTCCAAAATAGCAAAAACTGAGAGTAAGTCGATGGACACGCTTTGGCGGACCCAAGCAATAGTTAGTTTGTATAAAATAGATCAAGTCGCCAGTAAATATATATATTGGTACCTTATTTAGAGTATACTTAAAAGATAAGATCTGATAACTGTTAAAAATTAAATCAGCTAATTCGATCCTTTCTTGAACATACGATTTTATTTTTGATGGATAGAGAGATGTGACCAAGAACGCGGGTTGACAAATTCACGTAAATATGTGGAAAGTGTAGGACGAGTTCATAATGCATCGTGGGCAGAAAACCTGGATCAGACATCTGTTGAATACAAACACAAAAGTTACTGAGTAAAATGAGCCCATTTGAGACTCCCTTCCCCCTGTTTTTCCAAAAGGTTTTTGTGGTAAATATTATAGTGAAATTTGACCTAAAGAACAAATTTAGATACATGTAAGAGTCGCTGCGAAGCACTATACACCAATTTCCTGGTCTAGAATAAAATAAAAGAGTACATGTAAGTACATTTGAATATTTTCAGTCAGCTGCAACAAAACGAAATAAGGCAACATAAATGTAGATATAAACAATTTTAGTTGTTTTTCATCCCTTTCCGCTCCTTCAAACCCACGATGCTGTTGCACTCTAATTTCAACTTTAAAGTTTAAGTTACGAAGGCAACGAAGAAAATAAACGAAAATAAAAAAACCGAACACAGTATATATACAAAAAAGCAAATAAAAACACGTCTGGTTCAACAGATTAAGCAGTGCAATATTTTAATGTGAAAAATGTTAATTCACGCGCTTTGGCGGGATTTTATCTAGTTTAAAAAAACACACACTTAATTAAAAGTTATTTTGTTATAACAATCTTCATGTTTTCTTGTTCAATTGTCACTATCTGGAATTATTCAAAATTTATTGTACACAAATCACACTTAAGAATTTTTGGTAGCTAATTTTTACATTACTTAAATTTACTATTAACAAATCTACTGTTTATTTAAAAACTTAAGAAATCTGTTTTGGTTGCTTTGTCAAATAAAAAATAAAACCTATTAAACTTCTTTTATATTTTAACTTGGTAATAACGTTATTTTACAGTGATCAATTATATCAAATATGAACAAGAAAGTAAAGATAACTCCATTAACTGTTACACCCCTCTTCCCAAACTCTTGCCAATAGCTCTCGTGATCTTTGATTTTGATAGACAGCTTCATTCAATTTCTTTTCTAAATACGATCTTGCTTTCGTTAAAATTCAAGAGTTGAATAAACTATGAATGATTTACAAAACATCATATACAGCCACCCATACCCATAATAAGGGTATATTTAACACTAAACATGTATGATTGTTTTGGCCCGACTCTTTATCCCAAACCCGGGAGACTTGAAGTAAACAATTTTGTAGAGGGATTCCTGCATGGTCTACATATTTATACATTTAGATTTCCTTACAGATGCGTGGGAGTAAAGAAGAAGAGTTTTGAAAATAAAGCAGATTTCCTTAAATAGAGCACATATCAATTCAATATTGCCAAGTGATAAATTACCATGTAGTTTTCAAGATGACGTTAAAATTGTACATGGATGAAACGACAATTACCCTAAATAGAAATAAATTATATAACCATGCATTTGGTTTTTCTTAAATATAATTATATGGGAGTAGAGAAAAAGATGTTTTCAGATTTAATATATTTTTACTATATGTCCTTAATGATCCCACCCTAGGACCTAAACCCCTGACCCAGGAACCATAAATGTTATAAATAAGGTAGAGAGCTTCATAGAGACATCGATGGAAGTAGATAAAAATATTTTAGAAAATTTGGCTTTTTTGGTATGTTTGTGCCAGCCTATGGCACCCCGGGGTGATAGTGCCATGAACTTCACAATTTTGATTTCCTTTACCATAAAGATTCTTCACACAAAAAATGGTACAATTTGCTTCTTTGTCTTTAAGAAATTAAAACATGTAAAGATGTTAAAGCACAACGCATGACGGAGGACACACGACGGACGACGCACACCACACGATGACGAGACAAGGACCATTTGCGAGAGGTCAACTGAGTGACTCAGGTGACCAAACAAACTTGTGGTTTATAAATAAAGCATAATAAAGTATTATATCTTATAAAAACGATACATGTATAATATTAGTTATTGTTATAAATCAAAAATCAGTTTTTAGTTTATATTAATGGTCCATTCGATTTTATTGATTTTCCAATTATTTTCAGCATATTAAAAGACCGTGAATTTCAACCTGCAAATTATATTGAACTCTTGAAGCTGTGGTACAGGAGTATTCATGTACATACATATAATGTACTTGAATCTGTCTAAAAACTTTCACAATGGTTATTGTCAGTTCAGCACATGCAGTAAATAATAGAAAATTCCAGATGCGGACAATTTTTGTTCGCCACAGAAAGTCATTAATTTGTTGGGGTCATTATTCAACTTCTTTTAGTATCTTAACGACTAGGTCACTAGAATAATAATTTTTAAATATTAAACAAATCCCATTCAACATTTATGGAACCCCGATAGCAGAGAAATATATCCACCTGTACGAATATACTTTATAACTTAAGATTTTCGTCAAAGTTTAACGTGGATTCTCGGAATGCAGGTCACCGAATAACAATTGAAAAGAACCGAATCAGAAACAAAATTATGTTCAGAACAAAAAAAACTATGTTTGGATTAAAAGTCTTCGTTCTTTAATTTTATCCATTACATTTTATTACAAGAGGTTATATAGTTAAAGTTTAAAACACTCACCGTATGATCCAGCACGTCACTGGTTTTATCACGGTCAGTGATTGATCCACTTAGCTTGCCATGTTGAAATCAGAAGGAAAATTTTCGGCGTGAATAAAGCTGAATGAATTTGATGTGTATGACTAATAATTTTCCTTTTCTGGGTATTTCTTTATTTTTAAATGTCCAAGCGGTTGATGCAAATATTATGATCTGCATGAAAAAGTGTGCATCATATTATATACATATATGATGAAAAGAAAACAATATAGAAGAAAGAGAGGTTTTTGCTGAAATAAATAATGTAACGGGATGAGCGGAGGCTACTCCAAACAACAACAAGACATCTTAAATTTAACAAAATTTAATAACAAAAAAAATAAGAGAAAGAAAGAAAAGATAGAAATATAAACACTAAACCACACAAACACTCACATACCTTTCACTCAACAAGAAAAAATATGATGTTTATACAAATGACCAAAAATAAATTAGAAGAGTGTCCGAATCTCCGGGGCTGTAGTCCTGGACCAACTACGGACAACCACAACTAGAGTAGTTTCGTCACCACAATCATCATCATCACCATCGCCATCATAATCATCGACACTAACGTCAACATCATCGCCTACACCACAATCATAATAGACATCATCGTCATCAACATGAACATCGCATCGTCATCGACTTCACCATAACATCATCATCTACACCATCATCATCGACATGACCATCATCATTGTCGTCGTCATCATCTTCTCAACATCAACAATATGACACTACAATAAGTGTACAAGTGACACCATAACACCATAATAAAAACAATATTGTATAATACATCATATAAGTATCTCACTGATAGTATCAAACTATGATAATGTATAAATAGTATTATATTAAAGGCAACATCTCAAAATATTGTAAGTATATGGTAACTAAGTTATTTGTTTACAGTAAACAATATGGCGTCTGAGACTTCCGGTGACGCACTTCCGCCCAAGTAGTTAAGTGGAAAAAGTGACCATAAATTGTAAAATAAAATAACGCATAGAAAATAGCCCTTTAAATCACCGTTTCTTTATACAGCAATAGCAAAAACTGTACTATAGAAAAAGACGAATTCCATTTAAACACTCTCGCTAAAGTCACACATCAGTGAACACACAGGTAACTCTACAGTGAACAATGGTCAAGGTGACTTTATAGGACGACTGCGTAATACTAATAAAAAGGCAAAAATTTACAAATAAACTACACCAAACTAAATAAATACTTACCACGGTCAGCTATCCGTGTCCGCGTCAAATGCTGAACTTGTGAAACTAAAACATGCCACACAGGCTTCTAACACGATACCCCCTTCACACACTAAGCACGTCTTTATTGCTGGACAGCTCGGCCGGGTATAACTTAGCGCCTATTGTTAGCGTCGGCCAAGCACGTTGCAAAGAATTATGGGAAAAATAAAATCGGGTGTGTTCGATATGAACAGTGATTGTCACACACCTCCCCCCTTAAAAAATTGTCCTGCAATTTCAAATAAACAATCACTGAATTTTGAAAATTCTCACGTATTTACAATAAAACCTATACACATACCTGTACTGTCTACTATACATATCACTGACGACTCAGGTAATCCGCACCCACATTGTCGCTTCCTTTGATCGCAATGATCCTAAAGCGGTATGGCTGAAGCTGCAAAGCCCAACGCATCAGTCTGGAGTTCTCTGTCTTTGCTTTGTTAAGGTAGGTCAGGGGTTGGTGATCAGTTTCAAGTAGAAACTCGCGTCCATAAAGGTACTGGTGGAACTTCTGTATTCCCCACACTACCGCCAAACACTCCTTCTCGATAACAGCGTATGCCTTTTCTCTTGGTTGAAGTTTCCTACTGGCGTACGCTACGGGTTTCTCGTTTCTCGTCATCCTCCATCTGTAACAGCACAGCACCTATCCCATCATCTGCAGCGTCCGTGCGTAAAATGAAGGTTTCATTAAATTCTGGCAACTTCAATATTGGCCTTTCTGATAACATGTGTTTCAATGTATCAAAAGCTCGTTGCTGACTTTCAGTCCAAATAACTTTATTTGGTTGGCCCTTCTTCGTAAGATCAGAAAGTGGAATGGCTATCGCAGAGAAATTCGGAATAAACTTTCTGTAGAATCCTGCTAAGCCTAGGAAGGCACGAACCTGTTTCTTGGTTTGTGGTATTGGCGCATTTCTGACTGCATCAATCTTGTCCTGTTCTGGTTCTAGACACTTGTTGCCCACCATATGTCCCAAACAGTCAATCTTGTCAAATCCGATGAAACATTTTGTCGGTCTGGCCGCAAGTCCCGCATCTCTGAGTCGTTCGAACACAGTCTTCAGTATGTGTAGATGTTCTTCAAAGGTATCTGTAAAAACAATGACATCATCGATAAAGTTTTCTACGCCGTTCATACCTTGAAGTAGTTTTCTCATCATACGACTAAATGTTGCCGGCGCGTTTACAAGACCAAACGGCATTGTCCTGAATTGGTACAATCCGGATGGTGTGGAAAAGGCTGTAAGCGGCTTACTCTCGTCAGCCATCGGTACTTGCCAGTATCCTTTGCTTAAGTCTATCTTTGACACAAACTTCTTTCCGGTCATTTTGGAAAATATGCTTTCTGGACTGGGCATTGGTTCTGCATCAAATACCGTAGCACAGTTCAGTCGTCTATAATCAATGCAAAATCGATTCGTTCCATCTTTCTTCCGAGCTATGACAACTGGAGCTGAATAAGGGGAAGATGATGGCTCAATCACATTCAACTGTAGCATTTTCTGAACTTCTTCTGTAATTGTTTTCTCTGTACTGAACGGAATTGGATATGGTTTCACACGCACAGGTTCAGACGATGTCACAACAATCTTATGCTCCACTAAGTTCGTCATTCCAGGTATATCCGTAAATACATCTGAGAACGAATCACACAGTGATTTAGCAGTTTCCAACTGATCTGGTGTTAGTCTGTCTGCAAACTTTATGTCCTTTGCTGTTTCGGTTTGAGTAACAGGTGGCATAAGAATAGAGTCCTGTTGTTCATCATCATCTAGGTCACTAAAGTCTATGAGTGAAATTGCACATGTTGACAAAACACCACAGTTCAATGTATCTCGTTCAACATACTTCTTAAGAAGATTTGCGTGGAAAGTTTTCAGCTTGCCTCCCATATCGATCTTGTAATCCATCTGTCCTAACGGTACTGCAGGTACTTTTCCTTTCGGAATAGTCCGCTGACACACGTCACATGATCTGCAAAACCGTCTAATGTCTGACTGAATTCCTGGCCAGTAAAATTCGGACACTACTCTGTTGGTTGTTTTCTTTGATCCCAGATGACCACCCATCAGCGTTTCATGTGCTATCTTCATGACGATAGGTCTGTATTTCCGAGGAACGATTAACTGTCGGAAAAGTTTTCCACTGGACACTTTGGGACTGCAAAATTCTCTGAACAACATTTGCTTCCGTTCACACATTTTTGAAAATCCGCCGTCACTGAAATGTTTAAGCTGTCCACTCTCAGCTAAGCTCCATAACTTTTTCAGTGTCTCGTCGTTTCGTTGTTCTTGTAAGATATCCTCCGGCGATACATCCCGTATTGCTTCCGGTACTTTCAATGGTTTGTATGGAGACTGTTTCTTTTTCAGTTGCGCACGCGTTTCAACAGCTGCTATGTTTTCAACGGAATGAATCCAGGCTGGATTTGGTTCATGTGGTTTCCTTACTCCACGAATATTACCAAGAATAAGATCGTACGAAGGCGAATCAAAGCACCAAGCATCAACACTTCCGGTAAAGTAAGGAGTATCGACATCAATTCTAGCCACATCTGAATCAATAATACGACCGTCTGCTAACTTGCATCGTTGAGATGTCCCTGTCAGTTGATCATCGTTTACCAGTTCTCTACGAATAACGGCACCACTACAACCTGTGTCTCTTAGCACAGTCACTAGTTTATTGCCAACACATCCTTTCACAACTGGCATTTCCGTTTCACAGAAAGCAACCGAATCACCAACACACGGTAAGTTTCCATGTTTCTCGACGACACTCGCGGCTCCTTGGCGACCTCTACCGCGTCCTGGATATCCATGGTTCCCATTATTGTACGACCCACGTTGAAAATCACTAGGGTAAGTATGTTTCGGTGTTGTTTCTTGTTTCTCGCTCGAATTAAACGGCCTGTTATTCGGACTTTTGCGGAAGTTGCAGTTAAAGGCTTTATGTCCTTGTCGTCCGCACTCATAACACTTCACTGCATTTCCAGATTGGTTTTGTTGCACGGAATCTTTGTACGGCGGTTGTCTATCGGACTGCTGTCGTCTGTCAAAGAGCGGTTTTTGCGTAAGTGAAGAGGATGTCACTGTTCTGGCCTCAGCAAACTGGTCCGCGTATCGCGCCATGTCTTGGATCGAAGTAGGAATCCTCTCCTTTAGGAATAAGGCAAGTTCTTTCGAGCAACACAATAAAAACTGTTCACGTAAGAACAAGTCCTTCAGATCATCGAATGTCTTGTTAGTCTTAGACAGCTGAATCCACCGCTCAAGGTAACTGTCCAGTCTGGTAGAAAATTGCATAAAAGTTTCACTTCCGTCTGGTTTTGAAAATCGGAACTTCTTGCGGAAACCGTCCTCCGTCATGTCAAATCGTTTCAACAGGGCGTTCTTCAACTCGTTGAAATCAAGTGCTGTTTCGGGTGAGAGTCTTGCGAACACATCCAGTGCCTTTCCTTTGAGTAATGCGCTAAGATGAGTCCCCCACGTGTCTTTATTCCATTTCTGCGTTGTTGCGTATATCTCAAATCTTTGAATGTACGCGTCAATGTTGTCTTTCGAATCCTCAAACGGAGGAAGTTTTGGTCCTTTTATCACTTGAGAAGTTTCTTTCTCCTCTTTAGTCACAACACTCGGCTTCATGTGAGATCTCTCGAGTTGCAGTTTGTGATCAAGTTCCAGTTCTTCTAGTTTTTGCTGATGTCTCTTTTCTTCTATCAATCGGGCGTGCTCTCGCTCATCATGTTCTCTTGCGGCGCGCTCTTTCTCCATCTGTAGTTTGAAGTCGCGGTCTCTCTCCTCCTGTCTCTCGACTCTATGTTTCTCACGTTCGTCCCGCATTCTGGCCTGTTCGTCCTTCACGAATTGTTGAAGGGCTTCATCCTTCATCCCCATCTTGGTCCCCACTTCAAGTAGCTCCAGCATCTCCTTGACAGTAGACATGGTGCATTGACTGACAGACCAACTTACCTCAAAATTATATCATAAAGGGACTAACTTCTCAACTTTTAACAAAACAATCTGCCTAACGTAATGTACTCACCAAGGGAAAAGGAAACAACGACCTACACTTGCTCTTACATGTACTACAAAAAAGATCAAAAAATGAAAAATAAAATAAACCTTGGCAACTGTTCACTTATAAAGATATCTTGTAGTATCTGGAGGAGTCAACTCATCCCACCGCTGCCACCAATTGTAACGGGATGAGCGGAGGCTACTCCAAACAACAACAAGACATCTTAAATTTAACAAAATTTAATAACAAAAAAAATAAGAGAAAGAAAGAAAAGATAGAAATATAAACACTAAATCACACAAACACTCACACACCTTTCACTCAACAAGAAAAAATATGATGTTTATACAAATGACCAAAAATAAATTAGAAGAGTGTCCGAATCTCCGGGGCTGTAGTCCTGGACCAACTACGGACAACCACAACTAGAGTAGTTTCGTCACCACAATCATCATCATCACCATCGCCATCATAATCATCGACACTAACGTCAACATCATCGCCTACAACACCACAATCATAATAGACATCATCGTCATCAACATGAACATCGCATCGTCATCGACTTCACCATAACATCATCATCTACACCATCATCATCGACATGACCATCATCATTGTCGTCGTCATCATCTTCTCAACATCAACAATATGACACTACAATAAGTGTACAAGTGACACCATAACACCATAATAAAAACAATATTGTATAATACATCATATAAGTATCTCACTGATAGTATCAAACTATGATAATGTATAAATAGTATTATATTAAAGGCAACATCTCAAAATATTGTAAGTATATGGTAACTAAGTTATTTGTTTACAGTAAACAATATGGCGTCTGAGACTTCCGGTGACGCACTTCCGCCCAAGTAGTTAAGTGGAAAAAGTGACCATAAATTGTAAAATAAAATAACGCATAGAAAATAGCCCTTTAAATCACCGTTTCTTTATACAGCAATAGCAAAAACTGTACTATAGAAAAAGACGAATTCCATTTAAACACTCTCGCTAAAGTCACACATCAGTGAACACACAGGTAACTCTACAGTGAACAATGGTCAAGGTGACTTTATAGGACGACTGCGTAATACTAATAAAAAGGCAAAAATTTACAAATAAACTACACCAAACTAAATAAATACTTACCACGGTCAGCTATCCGTGTCCGCGTCAAATGCTGAACTTGTGAAACTAAAACATGCCACACAGGCTTCTAACACGATACCCCCTTCACACACTAAGCACGTCTTTATTGCTGGACAGCTCGGCCGGGTATAACTTAGCGCCTATTGTTAGCGTCGGCCAAGCACGTTGCAAAGAATTATGGGAAAAATAAAATCGGGTGTGTTCGATATGAACAGTGATTGTCACAAATAATAAGATTGAAAAGACAGATGACGTGGAAGAATTTGTTTTTAAATGTAAAAAAATGCAAACTATTCATGATGAGGATGAAATTTCATACGCTATTGAAATTCCATTCTCTGTTACAAACTCTGCTTTTTTCTTCATTTCACAGTCGCTGCTTTTAAACATATAAGATTATGTCATTGGTGTTGTTTAACAACCCAAGGTAGCCTATTCATGATTAAGATACGTCACCTAATACGCAGAAAACGATGGTATATTTCATTTCGCCCTTTTTCAACAGTAAAGTGTAGTGAAACAGTTTTCATTACTACCGATATATTTATCAGGGATAAACTTTTGCATTTATCTATATTCAAAGCATTTTTGACGGAGCTGTTGGGAAGAGAAAACTAACAACCCGGCCATCACATTTTTGTTTCGGAATTCAAGAGATAATATAAAAGATAAAAAGAACTTTGAAAGATTGTTGATTGTATTTTGCTTATAAGGATATGTTTTAGTTTCACCATTCATAATGCTTTAGCCAGATCCCGGTATAATAACATAATTGCGAACACTTTCAGAAGAGATGAACAAAAATAACATTCATTGAAATATTGTGTTGAAAATAGTACGAACTTTATAAATAGCGTAGTATTAATATTGTCATTCATTATACAGTGCATGTTCACCTAATATCTTCTCATTTATATCGATATCTACAAACGGCTATATCTTTTAGAAAGAAAAATCCTCTAAAACAGCGCTAAACTGTTTTCCTCCGTTTTTCTCCGTTGTGTAAACTATACTCTTATTGCATCAATGAAAACAAAAATATTCAAAATTTGAAGAAAAAAAAAGTTGTACGTCTCATTTACAGATGGCATATGTTAAAAATGTTCATACGTTATAAAGATCAGATGTATGATTTTTTAGGCATTCAGAAGTTGGAGTTCTATTCGCTTTTCGTTATTCACTATTCGAAAAGCGAATAGATTCTGTGGTCGGTTTGCTATTCAAATTACTGTAAACATGCTAAAAACGTAAATTCAAAATTTCATAATAACTTCCCTTTTTTATTTCAAAAAAAATAGTTTTATAGTAAAAATTATTACTTGCTGACCTAAACTGAACATTGACATAATGATCACGACCAGTAAGAGGCTTAGCTAGTCTGGCGAAAAATGCGACATTTCGTATAATACAGTTACAATGGGATTTCTTTCAAGCGGCTGGCTAACACCCTGTATCCCAAATTTGGGCCTTCATATTTGGTGAGGATGGGGCCCCAGGGCAGCCCAGTCGACCCTCAAAAGGAATTGGGTTTACATGACCAGTAAGAGGCTTAGCTAGCCTGCGAAAAATGCGACATTTCGTATGATACAATTATAATGGGATATCTTTCAAGGGGCTGGTTAACACCCTGTAACCCATATTTGGGTCTTCATATTTGGTGAGGATGGGGCCCCGGGACAGCCCTGTCTTTTGTTATTATAGCAATTAATATTTAATCGAAAATTAGTTATTTACACCTTATTTTACACCTCGCTTTGTAGTTTGAAATTGATTTATATCATAGTTATGTCTAATTATTTCTGTGGTCGGTTTGCTATTCAAATTACTGTAAACATGCTAAAAACGTAAATTCAAAATTTCATAATAACTTCCCTTTTTTATTTCAAAAAAAATAGTTTTATAGTAAAAATTATTACTTGCTGACCTAAACTGAACATTGACATAATGATCACGACCAGTAAGAGGCTTAGCTAGTCTGGCGAAAAATGCAACATTTCGTATAATACAGTTATAATGGGATTTCTTTCAAGCGGCTGGCTAACACTCTGTATCCCAAATTTGGGCCTTCATATTTGGTGAGGATGGGGCCCCAGGGCAGCCCAGTCGACCCTCAAAAGGAATTGGGTTTACATGACCAGTAAGAGGCTTAGCTAGCCTGCGAAAAATGCGACATTTCGTATGATACAATTATAATGGGATATCTTTCAAGGGGCTGGTTAACACCCTGTAACCCATATTTGGGTCTTCATATTTGGTGAGGATGGGGCCCCGGGACAGCCCTGTCTTTTGTTATTATAGAAATTAATATTTAATCGAAAATTAGTTATTTACACCTTATTTTACACCTCGCTTTGTAGTTTGAAATTGATTTATATCATAGTTATGTCTAATTATTTCTTTATATTATTCATTCATATTTAACTTAAAGTTGAAAATGAAAATGTTTCTATATCTGGAGGAAAGGTAAACCAGATGCTGATTGTATTTTTTTCAGAGTATGTTTTTTTTTCAGTTGATTTCTAAAATTTGTTTCAACTGGTTTACTTGTTTGAGAGACATGATCAAAACTCATTTCCGACATTGCGGAATAAAAAACTGTACAACTTACATTAAACATTTATAAGAATAGCCAGGGTCGATCTCAAAAGTTTTTGAAGGATTGTCCCTTATTCGCTTTTTTTTTATATACGTAGGTCAAATTATACTCTCTAATTCCGGGCGACTCCCATAAACTACGAAAGGATTTGCAGACTAATGTATATTAATGCAAATATTCAAGAATTGTTTTGAAAATCATTCACGTTCCATTCGAGTGAGATTTCATGTTCTGACAAACCCCCTTCCTTTTCCATTAAAAATCGAGAGTGAAAATAGAAGGCACAGTTTTGCATCTAAAGTGTCATTTGTCAATGACATAGACATAAGCCCTTTATCCACAAAATATAAAAAATAAATATTCTAGGAATTTTAAACGCTCAAATAACCACCCAAACCTCATATTTACCCCTTTTTATAAAATTTGATGTGTCTTTCCTGCGAAACCATCCCATGCCACCACCGAAAATAAACAAAACAAGAAAGCGTATTTGTTGGTTGATATGAAAGTCAAGGTCTCCTACAAAATTTAGAGAAAAAACGCTCAAGATACAGAAATGCCTAATCTTGTGTTTTCTTTGTCAACACTATTCATCGGATCCAAATTGATTTTAAGTAGCAATGACCCCCCGCCAACCCCCCCCCCCCCCCCCACCAACCAAAACACCTGAAATATGCCTCTGCTTCGCCCAATAACTCAATGTTTTACAACATTTTATGTAAAGGAGGCGGTGTGTATATGACATTATTTAGTCACTTGGCATTATATATATTTTTATTGATACCAGAGAAAACCCCACTGTACGTAGAGTTGGCAATGATCTACTGGGCTGTCCAGGGGCCCCATTCCCACCAAATATGAAGATCCAAATATGGGATACAGGGTGTTAGCCATCCCCTTGAAAGATATCCCATTATAATTGTATTATACGAAATTTCCTAATTTCGCCAGGCTAACTAAGCCTGTTACTGGCCATGTAAACCCAATTCCTTTTGAAGTTCAACTGGGCTGTCCCAGGGCCCCAGCCCAACCAAATATGAAGGCCCAGATGTGGGATACAGGATGTTAGCCATCCCCTCAAAAGATATCCCATTATAATTGTATAATACGAAATTTCCTACTTTTGCCAGGCTAGCTAAGCCTGTTAATGGCCGTGTAAACTCAATTCCTTTTTAAGGTCAACTAGGCTGTCCTGCGGCCCTATCCCTACCAAATATGAAGGCCCAGATATGGGATACAGTGTGTTAGCCAGCCCCTTGAAAGAAATCCCATTATAACTGTATTATACGAAATGTCGCATTTTCGCCAGGCTAGCTAAGCCTCTTACTGGTCGTGTAAACCCAATTTCTTTTGAGGGTCGACTGGGCTGTCCCGGGGCCCCATCCCCATCTAATATGAAGGCCCAAATATGGGATACAGGGTGTTAGCCGGCCCCTTGAAAGATATCCCATTATAATTATATTATACGAAATTTCCTATTTTCGCCAGGCTAGCTAAGCCTGTTAATGGCCGCGTAAACCCAATTTTTTTTTAGGGTCGACCGGGTTGTCTCGGGGTCCCATCCCCTCCAGATATGAAGGCCAAATATGGGGTACAGGGTGTTAGCCAGCCCCTTGAAAGATGTCCCAATATAATTGTATTATACGAAATGTCGCAATTTTCGCCAGACTAGCTAGGCCTCTTACATGTCGTGCTCATTATGTCAATGTTCAGGTGAGGTCAGCAAGTAATAATTTTTACTATAAAACTGTTTTTTCAATTAAAAATGGAAGTTTATATGAAATTTTGAATTTACGTTTATTAGCATGTTTACGGTAATTTGAACAGCGAACCGACCACAAAATTATATTTGCTATTCGAATAGTGAATAGCGAAAAGCGAATAGAACTCCAAGTTCTGAATGCCTATTTTTAAATATGTTTATAGATATATGATTGTGTATCGATTACAGATACATATTGTGGGCTGTATATATAATGTCTGAATAAATACTATTAACGTACTGTTTTGAGGAGAAAGTGTGTTTATAACTGTTCATTCATTAATGCATCCCTTAACTGTATACCCATGCACATGGGACAGTGTGACGACAATGTGTATATATGGCATGTATGTTGTTTGTGTTATATTCACTGTATATGTGTAATTTTTTTATCTCTTGTAGTTACCCACAATGCATTGCAACCCATTCATGATTAAACCAGTCGGTAATATTAAACAGGTCACATACCACATTGTTGTCTCCTAGTCCTTTATTGAATGAAAATCACATTGAAAGACAACCAGCTCAAAACTGCAATAAATGTTGATCATCCCTATATCATATCTATTCAAAGATCATTTCCAATGTCTTAAAATCGGTACGATTCGATTTGACATCGGTCCCTTTACATAAAACCCAACTTTCTGTTTGGGGAATGGTGAACAATCAATCGTAACTACTCGACCATTTCCGCTGGCGAAAAATAACTCATTATTTTTCGCCAGCGGAAATGGTTTTCCCATACGGTAGTGTAAAGCAGCAGCTATAGAGTGCGCTTTAATCAAGACAGGAATCTGGCTTCGATGGCGCACCACCAGTCTAGATAACCGGGACTATAAATACCTCCTCTATACAACAAAGTCTACAAATCTGGGGGAATCCCTTATTTTGCTTGTTCGGAACGTATTGCACGTTGAGCTTGCGAGACATCGGAGGTGTTCCTAAAACTAACCAAAGTGTGCATAGGCTCAATCAAAATTTATTATGACAGCTTTCTTACCAATAAGTAAGACTACTGATACCTACATATTTTATTTCAATTCTTATTATTCAATTCGATACAATGATATTGTTCTCGCATTTCAATTGATTAGAAAAAACTGAAGCGTTACGGTATCCCAGGAGCTTAATCTAAGCTTCTCAGTACAGCCGCAGATCGGTGGGCCAATGTTTCCCAGTCCCTTTCTCCACATTCAAAAAACCATTTGTTTTCTCAATTCCTTATTCCACAAATAAATATCCTGGATATTTTTTTATTATTATATTTTTTTTTTATTTATTTTTTTTTATTTATTTATTTTTTTTTTTGGGGGGGGGGGTTAGATACATTGAAAACGGGGAATGTCAATACCATCAATTATCCCCAATTTTCCTATACGGGTTTGTTTTTACATGTACCAAACCCAGAAATCCCACAAGGATAGATCTGTTCTATAAATTCAAAATTATTGTATTAAAGCAGTAAACCCACTGACATACTCTTCTAAATATGCAGAAGCATTGGAAGCAAATTAAAGTGTGTGTGTGTGGGGGGGGGGGGCGGGGGGAGGGGGCTTCGCCAAACTCTTCACCCCCCCTAAAAAAAAGTTCGCCAACCCTCAAAATATCCAGGGGATGGGGATATGGGTGGTTAACCAAAGTCCATTGTTAAGGTAAGATGACAAATTGTAATTTTAAAGTAGTTTAAGAAGGCTACGGTTCATGTTATTTTTTACCATATTAAAACACTTAATGATGAAATGTAAAATACTATGCTTATTATTATACTAATATGCTTATCTTTGCGGGAAAAACGTGTTGGAGGGGGGGGGGGGGGTAAACCCCAACACTTTTCCGGCTGGGAGATTCACTTGAAAATATTTAATAATTTTTCATCGAAGAATTTCGGACTGCCATGTTCATACTCTAGTCTTAGATTTATTTATTAGAACTGAATCATTAATAAAAAGCAGACCTAGTTTCGTACTTCACAGTTACATGCATCATATCATAGGCGTCGGAACCGGGGAGGGGGCTTACCCCCCCCCCCCCCAACACTTTTTTCCCGCAAAACTATGCATATTGGAACGTGTGACAGTGTGACGACAATGTGTATATGACATGTATGTTTGTGTTATATTGACTGTGCATGTGTAAATTTCTTATCTCTTGTAGTAACCCACAATGCATTGCAACTCATTCATGATTAAACCAGTCGGTAATATTAAACCAGTCTATGTACAGGGTAACACATGATGCGACCGTCTTACCCTGTCCAACACTTTTGCTTATTCGGAACACCTCGGACGTATCGCACGTTCAGCTTGCGAGACCTCCGAGGTGTTCCTAAGTATTTTCAACAAAACTGACTGTTGAGAGTGCATGATCTATCGGAATTTATTATGACAGCTTTAATACCAATAAGTAAGTAATATTGATGTCTACATATTTTATTTCAATTCTTATTATTCAATTCGATACAATGATATTGTTCTCGCATTTCAATTGATTAGAAATCCCACAAGGATAGATCTCTTCTATAAATTCAAAAGTATTGTATTAAAGCAGTAAACCCACTGACATTTTCTTCTAAATATGCAGAAGCATTGGAAGCAAATTAATGTGGGTATGTGTGTGGGTGGGGGGGGGGGTGGCTTCGCCAAAATCTTGACCCCCCCTAAAAAAAGTTCGCCAATCCTCAAAATATCCAGGGGATTGGGATTTGGGTGGTTACCCAAAGTGCATTGTTAAATATGATGTAAAATTTTAATTTTATAGTATATTTAGAAGGCTAAAGTTCATGTTATTTTTTACCCTATTAAAACACTTACTGATGAAATGGAAAATACTATGCTTATTATTATACTAATATGCTTATCTTTGCGGGAAAAAAGTGTTGGGGGGGGGGTAAGCCCCCTCCCCGGTTCCGACGCCTATGATATGATGCATGTAGCTGTGAAGTACGAAACTAGGTCTGTTTTTTTATTAATGATTCAGTTCTAATAAATAAATCTAAGACTAGAATATGAACATGGCAGTCCAAAATTCTTCGATGAAAAATTATTAAATATTTTCAAGTGAATCTCCCAGCCGGAAAAATGAGCAACGGTAGCTTTGTCACTTATCCCAATTTTATTTAAACTGGATTAGTACATACATATATATAACAGTCGCAAAGAATCTTTCCACTTTTTTGCTTGGGGGGGGGGGGGGGGGGCGATCTCAGCCCATCTACGTCTAGGTTTTTTTTGGGTTTGTGAAACCCTGTTCAATAGTAAAATATTGATATTAATACGATAAGACAACATGTAAATATATATTATTTACTTTTACGGAGTAAAACATGACATTCCACAGGTAGATCAGATGTATTATTTTTTAATATGTGTATAATTAAATTATTGTGTATGGATTACAGATACATATTGTGGGCTGTATATAATGTCTGAATAAATACTACTAACGTACTGTTTTGAGGAGAAAGTGTGCCTATAATTGCTCATTCATTAATGCATCCCTTCATTATATACCCATGAACATGTGACAGTGTGACGACAATGTGTATATGACATGTATGTTTGTGTTATATTGACTGTGCATGTGTAATTTCCTTATCTCTTGTTGTAGCCCACAATGCATTGCAACTCATTCATGATTAAACCAGTCGGTAATATTAAACCAGTCTATGTACAGGGTTACACATGATGCGACCGTCTTACCCTGTCCAACACTTTTGCTTATTCGGAACACCTCGGACGTATCGCACGTTTCGCTTGCGAGACCTCCGAGGTGTTCCTAAGTATTTTCAACAAAACTGACTGTTGAGAGTGCATGATCTATCGGAATTTATTATGACAGCTTTAATACCAATAAGTAAGTAATATTGATGTCTACATATTTTATTTCAATTCTTATTATTCAATTCGATACAATGATATTGTTCTCGCATTTCAATTGATTAGAAAAAACTAAGCGTTACGGTATCCCAGGAGCTTAATCTAAGCTTCTCAGTACAGCCGCAGATCGGTGGGCCAATGTTTCCCAGTCCCTTTCTCCACATTCACAAAACCATTTGTTTTCTCAATTCCTTATTCCACAAATAAATATCCTGGATATATTTTTATTATTATATATATATATTTTTTTTTATTTATTTATTTTTTTGGGGGGGGGGGGTTAGATACATTGAAAACGGGGAATGTCAATACCATCAATTATCCCCAATTTTCCTATACGGGTTTGTTTTTACATGTACCAAACCCAGAAATCCCACAAGGATAGATCTGTTCTATAAATTCAAAATTATTGTATTAAAGCAGTAAACCCACTGACATACTCTTCTAAATATGCAGAAGCATTGGAAGCAAATTAAAGTGTGTGTGTGTGGGGGGGGGGTGGCTTCGCCAAAATCTTGACCCCCCCCTAAAAAAAGGTTCGCCAATCCTAAAAATATCCAGGGGATGGGGATTTGGGTGGTAAACCGAAGTCCATATTTAAAGTAAGATGTAAAATTGTAATTTTAAAGTAGTTTTAGAATGCTACCGTTCAGGTTATTTTTTACCATATTAAAACAATTAATGATGAAATGGAAAATACTATGCTTATTATTATGCTAATATGCTTATCTTTGCAGGGAAAAAGTGTTGAGGGGGGGGGAGGTAAGCCCCCTCCCCGGTTCCGACGCCTATGATATGATGCATGTAGCTGTGAAGTACGAAACTAGGTCTGCTTTTTAATAATGATTCAGTTCTAATAAATAAATCTAAGACTAGAATATGAACATGGCAGTCCGAAATTCTTTGATGAAAAATTATTAAATATTTCAAGTGAATCTCCCAGCCGGAAAAATGAGCAACGGTAACTTTGTCACTTATTCCAATTTTATTGAAGCTGGATTTCGTAAATACATATATATAACAGTCGCAAAAAATCTTTCCACTTTTTTAGGGGGGGGGGGGGGGCGATCTCAGCCCATTTACGTCTAGGTTATGCAGGTTTGTGAAACCCTGTTCAATAGTAAAATATCGATATTAATACGATAAGACAACTTGTAAATATATATTATTTACTTTTACGGAGTAAAACATGACATTCCACAGGTAGATCAGATGTATGATTTTTAAATTTTTTATAATTATATGATTATGTATGGATTACAGATACATATTGTGGGCTGTATATAATGTCTGAATAAATACTACTAACGTACTGTTTTGAGGAGAAAGTGTGCCTATAATTGCTCATACATTAATGCATCCCCTTACTATATACCCATGAACATGTGACAGTGTGACGACAATGTGTATATGACATGTATGTTTGTGTTATATTAACTGTGCATGTGTAATTTCCTTATCTCTTGTAGTAGCCCACAATGCATTGCAACTCATTCATGATTAAACCAGTCGGTAATATTAAACTAGTCTATGATGAACATGGGTAAGACCGTCTCTCCTGTACACAGCTTTTGCTTATTCGGAACACCTCGGACGTATTGCACGTTCAGCTTGCGAGACCTCCGAGGTGTTCCTTAGTATTTTCAACAAAACTGACTGTTGAGTGTGCATGATCTATCGGAATTTATTATGACAGCTTTAATACCAATAAGTAAGTAATATTGATGCCTCCATATTTTATTTCAATTCTTATTATTCAATTCGATACAATGATATTGTTCTCGCATTTCAATTGATTAGAAATCCCACAAGGATAGATCTGTTCTATAAATTCAAAAGTATTGAATTAAAGCAGTAAACCCACTGACATACTCTTCTAAATATGCAGAAGCATTGGAAGCAAATTAAAGTGTGTGTGTGTGTTGGGGGGGGGGGGGGGGTGGCTTCGCCAAAATCTTGACCCCCCCCCTAAAAAAAGGTTCGCCAATCCTAAAAATATCCAGGGGATGGGGATTTGGGTGGTAAACCGAAGTCCATATTTAAAGTAAGATGTAAAATTGAAATTTTAAAGTAGTTTTAGAATGCTACCGTTCAGGTTATTTTTTACCATATTAAAACACTTAATGATGAAATGGAAAATACTATGCTTATTATTATGCTAATATGCTTATCTTTGCAGGGAAAAAGTGTTGAGGGGGGGGGGGTAAGTCCCCTCCCCGGTTCCGACGCCTATGATATGATGCATGTAGCTGTGAAGTACGAAACTAGGTCTGCTTTTTAATAATGATTCAGTTCTAATAAATAAATCTAAGACTAGAATATGAACATGGCAGTCCGAAATTCTTCGATGAAAAATTATTAAATATTTCAAGTGAATCTCCCAGCCGGAAAAATGAGCAACGGTAACTTTGTCACTTATTCCAATTTTATTGAAGCTGGATTTCGTAAATACATATATATAACAGTCGCAAAAAATCTTTCCACTTTTTTAGGGGGGGGGGGCGATCTCAGCCCATTTACGTCTAGGTTATGCAGGTTTGTGAAACCCTGTTCAATAGTAAAATATCGATATTAATACGATAAGACAACTTGTAAATATATATTATTTACTTTTACGGAGTAAAACATGACATTCCACAGGTAGATCAGATGTATGATTTTTTAATATTTTTATAATTATATGATTATGTATGGATTACAGATACATATTGTGGGCTGTATATAATGTCTGAATAAATACTATTAACGTACTGTTTTGAGGAGAAAGTGTGCCTATAATTGCTCATACATTAATGCATCCCCTTACTATATACCCATGAACATGTGACAGTGTGACGACAATGTGTATATGACATGTATGTTTGTGTTATATTAACTGTGCATGTGTAATTTCCTTATCTCTTGTAGTAGCCCACAATGCATTGCAACTCATTCATGATTAAACCAGTCGGTAATATTAAACTAGTCTATGATGAACATGGGTAAGACCGTTTCTCCTGTACACAGCTTTTGCTTATTTGGAACACCTCGGACGTATTGCACGTTCAGCTTGCGAGACCTCCGAGGTGTTCCTTAGTATTTTCAACAAAACTGACTGTTGAGTGTGCATGATCTATCGGAATTTATTATGACAGCTTTATTACCAATAAGTAAGTAATAATGATGCCTACATATTTTATTTCAATTCTTATTATTCAATTCGATACAATGATATTGCTCTCGCATTTCAATTGATTAGAAAAAACTGAAGCGTTACGGTATCCCAGGAGCTTAATCTAAGCTTCTCAATACAGCCGCAGATCGGTGGGCCAATGTTTCCCAGTCCCTTTCTCCACATTCACAAAACCATTTGATTTCTCGATTCCTAATTCCACAAATATTTATCCTGGATATGTTTTTATTATTATTTTTTAAAATTTTTATTTATTATTTTTTTTGAGTGGGGGGGGGGAGGGGTGTGAGGGTTAGATACATTGAAAACGGGGAATGTCAATACCATCAATTATCCCCAATTTTCCTATACGGGTTTGTCTTTACATGTACCAAAACCCAGAAACCTCACAAGGATAGATCTGTTCTATAAACTCAAAATTATTGCAGTAAAGCAGTAAACCCACTGACATACTCTTCTCAATATACAGAGGCGTAGGAAGCAAATCAAAGTGGGCGTGTGTGTGTTAGGTGTGGGAGGGGGGGCTTCGCAAAAATCTTGACCCCTCCCCCTAAAAAAAGTTCGCCAATCCTCAAAATCATAAACAAGGGGTTGGTAATTTGGGTGGTTAACCAAAGTGCATTGCTAAATAAGATGTAAAATTTTAATTTTAAAGTAATTTTAGAAGGCTACGGTTCATGTTATTTTTTACCGTATTAAAACACTTACTGATGAAATGGAAAATACTATGCTTATTATTATACTAATATGCATATTTTTGCGGGAGAAAAGTGTTGTGGGGGGGGGGGGTAAGGCCTCTCCCCAGTTCCGACGCCTATGATATGATGCATGTAGCTGTGAAGTACGAAACTAGGTCTGCTTTTTATTAATGATTCAGTTCTAATAAATAAATCTAAGACTAGAATATGAACATGGCAGTCCGAGATTCTTCGATGAAAAATTACTAAATATTTTCAAGTGAATCTCCCAGCCGGAAAAATGAGCACGGTAGCTTTGTCACAATTTTATTTAAGCTGGATTAGTACATACATATATATAACAGTCGCAAAGAATCTTTCCTCTTTTTTGCTTCGGGGGGGGGGGGGGGGCGATCTCAGCCCATCTACGTCTAGGTTTTTTTGGGTTTGTGAAACCCTGTTCAATAGTAAAATATTGATATTAATACGATAAGACAACTTGTAAATATACATTATTTACTTTTACGGAGAAAAACATGACATTCCACAGGTAGATCAGATGTATGATTTTTTAATATTTTCATAATTATATGATTATGTATGAATTACAGATACATATTGTGGGCTGTATATAATGTCTGAATAAATACTATTAACGTACTGTTTTGAGGAGAAAGTGTGTTTATAATTGCTCATTCATTAATACATCCGATTCCTATATACCCATGAACATGTGACAGTGTGACGACAATGTGTATATGACATGTATCTGTTGTAGTAATGATTTTGTAACTAGTCACACATGAAGAGACAGCATTTCCCTGTTCAACACTTTTGCTTATTCGGAACACCTCGGACGTACCGCACGTTCAGCTTGCGAGATCTCCGAGGTGTTCCTAAGTATTTTCAACAAAACTGACTGTTGAGAGTGCATGATCTATCGGAATTTATTATGACAGCTTTATAATTAATACCAATAAGTAAGTAATATTGATGCCTACATATTTTATTTCTATTCTTATTATTCAATTCGATACAATGATATTGTTCTCGCATTTCAATTGATTAGAATAAACTGAAGCGTTACGGTATCCGATGAGCTTAATCTAAGCTTCTCAGTAAAGCCGCAGATCGGCGGGTCAATGTTTCCTTGTCCCTTTCTCCACATTCACAAAACCATCTGTTTTCTCAATTCCTAATTCCACAAATAATTATCCTGGATATTTTTTTATTATCATATTTTTTTTTATTTTTATTTTTTTATTTTTTTTGGGGTGGGGGGAGGGGGTGTTAGATACATTGAAAACGGGGAATGTCAATACCATCAATTATCCCCAATTTTCCTATTCGGGTTTGTCTTTACATGTACCAAAACCCAGAAACCCAACAAGGATAGATCTGTTCTATAAATTCAAAATTATTGCATAAATGCAGTAAAGCAACTGACATACTCTTTTAAATATGCAGAGGCGTCGGAAGCAAATTAATGTGGGTGTGTGTGTGTGTGGGGGGGGGGGTCGCCAAATCTTGACCCCCCCCCCCTAAAAAAGTTCGCCAATCCTCAAAATCATCATCCAGGGGTTGGGGATTGGTGGGTAACCGAAGTGCATTGTTAAAGTAAGATGTAAAATTTTAATATTGAAGTAGTTTTAGACTGCTACCGTTCAGGTTATTTTTTACCATATTAAAACAGTTACTGATAATATGGAAAATACTATGCTTCACATTATACTAATATGCTTAATTATCTTTGAGGGAAAAAAAGTGTTGCGGGGGGGGGGGTAGGGTAAGCCCCCCTCCCCGGTTCCGACGTTTGATATGATGCATGTAGCTGTGAAGTATGAAACTAGGTCTGCTTTTTCTTAATAATTCAGTACTAATAAATAAATCTAAGAGTACTAGAATATGAAAATGGAAATCCGAAATTCTTCGATGAAAAATTAATAAATATTTTTAAGTGAATCTCCCAGCCGAAAATATGAGCAAGGGCAACTTTGTCACTCATTCCAGTTTTATCGAAGCTGGATTTCGTACATATATAACAGTCGCAAAGAATCTTTTTACTATTTTTTTTTTTTTGGGGGGGCGATCTCAGCCCATCGACGTCTAGGTTTTGTGGGTTTGTGAAACCCTGTTCAATTGTAAAATATTGATATTATTACGATAAGACAACTTGTAAATATACATTATTACTTTTACGGAGTAAAACATGACATTCCATGGATAGATCAGAGGTATAATTTTTAATATGTTTATAATTATATGATTATGTATGGATTACAGATACATATTGTGAGCTGTATATAATATCTGAATAAATACTATTAACGTACTGTTTGAGGAGAAAGTGCGTTTATAAATGTTCATTCAGTAATCATTAATGCCTCTCTTTACTGTATACCCATGAACATGTGACAGTGTGACGACAATGTGTATTCACTGTATATGTGTAAATTCCTTATCTCTTATAGTAACCCACAATGCATTGCAACTCATTCATGATTAAACCAGTCGGTAATATTAAACAGGTCACATACCACATTGTTGTCTCCTAGTCCTTTATTGAATGAAAGTCACATTGAAAGAAAACCAGCTAAAAACTGCAATACATGTGGATCATCCCTATAACATATCTATTCAAAGATCATTTCCAAGGACTTAAAAATCTGTACGATTCGATTTGAGATCGATCATTTACCTTGGAAAACCCAACTTTCTGTTTGGGGAATGGTGAACAATAGTCTCGTTCAACCAGACGCTCGGCTGTTTCCGTATATCTCCGACGAGCAGAGATTTACGGAGACAGCCGAGTGTCTGGTTGAACGAGACTAGGTAAAAAACGGCCTTTTTACCCACTTACTAATACGCCTTCAAATGTTATATTTTCACGATATTCTACTTGATTTTGATTTATTTTTTCCTTCCTATTTATCCTTACCTAAAACTCCATCAAATCAGGTCATTGATTTTTTCAAAACACAATTTTTTACTGGGACTACTTGCGTTAACACTGATCACAGAGTTAAATAGTAAATCTGACATTACAGATAGCTTATATATATGTACTATTCTGATAGACAATGGAACACGGAGAACCTGTTGGAAAGTCCCGAAAAGATACGGAATCAAGATAATCTATTTGTAGGGAGATAGAATATTTTGATTTTCATTATTCCCTAGCATGCAAATCCACATTTAGTTCGGTTTAATTTATGGTAAACACACGTCTCGTTCTTTACACAATTTTTTCTCTTTTAAACGTCTAGTTATCTGAACGCATGTTTGAAATCTTTGAGATATAAACTTTTAATAATGATCAAGGAGACTCAATACCTCATGAAATTAATCAATGGATTTTTAAACGGTTTTTACTTAAAATATTATTTTCACAATAAAGGACCAAAATAAGCTCTTATTTTTTTGGCGATAGAACATGTCATGGAGAGTAATATTTTTTTTTTCCAAATAAATATTTTTATGAAAATTAAAGTCGTTTCAAGTTTTACAATACATTTGATGAACAAGGAAAATCTATTTACCTTCGCCACTATTCCGCCAAAAATATCTATAGTGATTTTAGATTAAGTTTTGTTAGTTATTTTTATGCCAAGTTGTACAGTTGTAAAAGAGCTAGTAGATATTAATGATCAAATTCCTAACATACAAGATAATTGACAGATACTATGATTCAAATATTTTTTTAAATATATTTTGATGAATCAGAAACCGGAAAAAAATCTTTTCTTCAATTTAAACTAAAAAATGGATCCATATCAACGGCGGATATACCCGATTTCTGATTAGCACTATTGTGGACTTTTAACTGACAGAAATACTATCATTGCCTAAAATTACTGATTGTTACTGCATTTAAAAATCCTTTTTATCATGTTAGCCACTGGGGTTTCTCAGCAGTTTCAACATGGAGTTGATGAGGAAATTATAAATATCATTACCAGTATCATCATAATACTGACAGGTATATTTGATTTTTTAAATCTATATTAAAAATTACGATTTACTAATACAAAACGGTATTTGTTAAAATGGTAGTTATCTATGTTATATTATGTAAGAACCAGCATGAAAACTTACTATATAAATCTTAGCATAACCATCTTTCATTTAATTTATCAATATTTAAGAATTAAGTTGAATGGACTGATATTTCAGGTTATCCTCCAATAAATGCAGAGCACGTGTATCACCTGCTGCAGCATATCTATACTTTTCCTCACCCCTACCGCACAGTCAGAGAGCATACAGGAGGTACTCTTCCAATCCCTCTAACTCTTCCAGGTTCGTTTTGTAACTTTTATTTACGTGCTAGTATGGTGCTTGATTCCCTAAAACAAGTCGATGCGATCTTGTTAATTGGAAGATAACGCCTAATTAATTACCGATAAATGTGGAATTATAGTATTTGCTAAGATTTTGCAAATGAAATAGCGCGTGCAAACAAATATTGAATTTGTAAATGTAACTAATTACTTTGGGCAACTTTGTATTTGTTCAGTTTAAATGTTAAATGCAGAAATGTATGTGCTCCTTTCATCAAATCTAATGCGCTTTTAATTTCAATCAATTTATGATCTCAGGCTGTCTCTCAACCTTAACATTTCTATGATTTATCAGAAAGTTGTAGTTTTACTTTAAACAAAATACATTTTTAAAAATCACTTCCGGTTCGGACTTGTCCGCCATTTTGTCATTTTTTAAAACGTTCTTGTCCACACATTTTCTTAAAAACGAGCAAAGATATAGGAAGCTGAGATTTTCAGAAATGATAGATAACATGAACATCTAGCCTCACGAGGAAAATCATTGTCCGGAAATTCCGAGTACGGAAGCTAACAGGGGTCAAAATATAGGACACGTTTTTGACGAATACTTCTTGTCCACACATTTCCTCAAAAACGAGCAAAGATAGGAAGCTGAGATGACATGAACATCAAGCCTCACGAGGAAAATCATTGTCCGGAAATTCCGAGTACGGAAGCTAGCTGGGGTCAAAATATAGGACACATTTTTGACGAATACTCCTTGTCCACACATTTCCTCAAAAACGAGCAAAGATAAGAAGCTGAAATTTTCCTAAATGATAGATGACATGAACATCTAGCCTCACGAGGAAAATCATTGTCCGGAAATTCCGAGTAGGGAAGCTAAATTTTAAAACTCAATGAATGTGTTATAATGACCTCAGACTAATTGTAAAAAACATATTATCTAAGTTGCACTTTAATTCTGCGTCTAAAAAAATCGTATTCAAATTGATGGGTTGAAATTTAATTTTTTTGAAAATTTTAAATTTAATTAAATCGTAATAAAATGTCTTCAGAGTAATTTTAAAACATAATATCTAAGTTGCGCTTAGAATTTTGTGTCCAACGAAATCTTTCTCGAATAAATTAGATGAAATTTAATTTTTTTTTAAATTTAAAATTTAATTAAATCGTGTTAAAATGATCTCAGACTAATTCTAAAACTTGATATCCAGGTTGCGCCTTTAATTCTGCGTCTGATGACATCTTTTTCGAATTGATTGGATAAATTTTAAATTTTAAAAAATTGAATTTAATTAAATCTTTATAAATTGACCTCAGACTAATTTTTAATTGTAATATTGAAGCTCCGCTTACAATTCAGCGTCTAATGACATCTTTCTCGAATTGATTGGATGATTTTTAAATTTTTAAAAAAAATTAAATTTAATTAAATCGTGTTTAAATGACTTAAGACTAATTTCACAACATAATATTTAGGTTGCGCTTACAATTCTGCGTCTGATGACATCTTTTTCGAATTGATCAAATGAATTTTAAATTTTTAAAAAAATTTAAACTCATTTAAATCGCGTTAAAATGACCTCAGACTAATTTTAAAACATGATATCTAAGTTGTGCTTAGAATTCTGCGTCTAATGACATCCTTCTCGAATTGATTGGATAAATTTAAAAAATTTCAAAATTTTTATTATTATTCAAATCGCGTTAAAATGACCTCAGACTAGTTTTGCAACATGATTACTAAGTTGCGTTTACAATTCTGCGTCTAATGACATCTTTGTTGAATTGATTGGATGATTTTTAAATTTTTTGAAAATTTTAAATTAAATTAAATCGTGTTTAAATCACCTCAGACTAATTTTTAAACATAATATCTAAGTTGCGCTTAAAATTCTGCGTCTAATGACATCTTTCTCGAATTAATTGAATGAATTTTTAATTTTTTGAAAATTTTAAATTTAATTAAATCATGTTAAAATGAGCTGAGACTAATTTAAAAACATAATATTTTAGTTACGCTTACAATTCTGCGTGTGATGACATCTTTTTCGAATTGACCAAATGAATTTTAAATTTTTCAAAAAATTTAAACTCATTTAAATCGTGTTAAATGACCTCAGACTAATTTCAAAACATGATATCTAAGTTGCGCTTACAATTCTGCGTCTTATGACGTCTTTGTTGAATTGATTGGATGATTTTGAAATTTTTTGAAAATTTAAAGTTTAAGTAAATCGTGTTAAAATGACCTTAGACTAATTTTAAAACATAATATTCAGATAACGCTTACAATTCTGCGTGTGATGACATCTTTTTCGAATTGATTGGATGAGTTTTAAATTTTTCAAAAATTTGAAACTCATTTTAATTGCGTTAAAATGATTTCAAACTAATTTTAAAACATAATATCTAAGTTGCGCTTTAAATTCTGCGTCTAATGACATAATTTTCGAAATGATTAGATGAATTTAAAATTCTTTAATTTTTTTTAATTTAATTAAATCATGTTAAAATGACATCAGAATAATTTCTAAACAAAATATTTAAGTTGCGCTTTGAATTCTGCGTCTGATGACATCTTTCTCAAAATGATTGGATGAATTTTAAATTTAAAGAAAAAATTAAATTAAATTAAATCGTGTTAAAATGACATCAGACTAATTTTTAAACATTATATCTAAGTTGCGCTTAGAATTCTGCGTCTAATGACATCTTTCTCGAAATGATTGAATGAATTTTAAATATTTTGAAACTTTTTTATTTTTTTTAAATCATGTGAAAATAAATTATTGAACAGAAGACCCACTCGTTGCTCGCAACGAGATCGCATCTAGTTATTATTATTTTTATAATTTTTATTTTTTTATATTATTTTTTTTTTGGGGGGGGGGGGGGTAGATACATTAAATACGGGAATGTCACTACCATCAATTATACCCAATTTTCCTATACGGGTTTGTCTTTACATGTACCAAAACCCAGAAACCCTACAAAGATAGATCTGTTCAATAAATTCAAAATTATTGCATTAAAACGGTAAACGCACTGACATACTCTTCTAAATATGCAGAGGCGTCGAAAGCAAATTAAAGTGTGTGTGTGTGTTTGGGGGGGGGGACTTCGCCAAAATCTTGACACCCCCCTAAAAAACCCTCAAAATCATAATCCAGCGGATTGGGGATTTGGGTGGTTAAACGAAGTGCATTCTTAATGTAAGATGTAAAATATTAAAATTGAAGTAGTTTTAGAATTCTACCGTTCAGGTTATTTTTTTACCACATTAAAACACTTAACGATGAAATGGAATGATGTAATAGAAAAAAAATATGATTTTTTAATAAAAGACCAATTTAAGCTTTAGTTTATTTTTGTATGAATTTATTTTTGTATTTTTTTTCAAACTGGAACATTTATTTGGCTGCAAACAATAAAATGTAGAGCTTGTGAAATGGTCTCATTGAGTGCATAATGTAATGCTTCTCCGCGTAATTGTCCTCTTATTAAAAATCGTTTTATATTTTTTGCGATAGAACATGTCATGGAGAGTAATGTTTATTTATTTTTTTAATTTTCCAAATAAATATATTTATAAAAATTAAAGTCGTACCAACTTTTACACTACATTTGATGAATAAGGAAAATCTACTGTAAACGTACTACATTTCGCTGTGTATTCTATTTAGCGCTTTTGGCGGAATGCGGCTTCCGCTAAATCAAGTACATCCCTAAATGCCATTCAAATATATACAAGAATAGTTAAATTCAAGAATACGATTTTATTTTCTGCAGAATCACTTGGTTCATGTTGATATGCTTTGTTACAACGCACTTTAAGAATAACGCTCTTTGAATTTTTTTTCAAAGTGTCTTGATTTTGGGACCAAGTCAACGCCTTATGAAAAAAAAACTTCACTTTTTCAAAGTTCGTTGATATTGTCGGTATTAACGCACTTTGAAAAAAAATTGTGTAGTGTTTAGTCAAAATAATTTATTATTTTATATACAATAAATGATTGTTTTTACCTTATTTAGCTTAAGGTGGAATGACCCTCTAATATGAGAGATAACTGCTTTAGAAATATTCTCACTTTGTCTCAGATAACTCACAATTTTTAAGGCATGTAGCAACAGGGGGCGGTACTTGGTCCTATTAAATGCAGGAAGGTGACATTTATTTAAACTTTTACCGGGGGGGGGGAGAAAAGTTTTGCAAAAAAAATACAAAAAACTCATTATATTGATCAAATTTTATAAGGTGATATCTATATACCATCCCTTTCTCACATCCCCCAGTGTATTGTCGTTTTTATTTTTTAAATCAAATGAAGTAGTGCAGTACATAAACTATACGTGTTTGATGTTTTAGGGCAGAGAATCTTTAGATAGTATTTTCTTTTATTTTTCTCTTTATATCTCGTTCACAAAGGTAAATGAATAATATTATTATACTTGGGAAAAACATACTAAAACAATTGCAAACTCTAGACTTATTCATCATCATTTGAGACTAAGATTTCTACTGTTGAAAACTGAATGAGGTTTTACTATTCTGAAAGATTAGATATGGGAAAACAAAATTAAAAACAACACGATCTCGTTGCGAGCAACGAGGAGGTCTTCCGTCTGATTTTAGAATTTGTTCTATCTTGATTTTGCTATTTAACAGTTAAACATGATTTAGAATAAAAAAAACAGGGTCTACATTCTAGGGGGCCAGATACTATTTTGTTACAGGTGTAAGAGCTTTGTTCAACAAGTGTTTAGAATTCGTTACTGTTCTTGAGATATCTTAGAAGAAAAAGTTTTAGGGACCGGTCCCTTATCTCCTTATTGGAGCCGCTGAACCAAATTTTGAAGATTGCATGTTGTTAAGTACATCATTTTTAGCATCTTTTCTTCTATACTGCATTTCAAAATATTTTTTCTTTTTGAGATATAGGTGGTCATAGTTTTGGACTCTTGACCCCTAAAAAACCCTCATTACATAACACATGACATTACATTGCTTGGATACATAATTGTGAGATAAACATATTTGCTTCTATAGCCTTTCACAAAATATCCCTCAGTAAAGAGCTACAGATGAAAGACTTTGGAGCCCTTTGGTCCCCTAATTTGAGGGGCCAGCCCCTTTTTCTTGATATCAGATAAAAGTTCATTTAAATCTCAACACATTTTGTGCAACAAGTGTTTAGAAATTTGTTACCGTTCTTGAGATATATAGGAAAGAACGTTTTAGGGGCCGATCCAATAACTCCTTATAGGGGCCATTTAACGAAATTTTGAAAATTGCATATTATTTAGTACATCGTTTTGACTATCTTTACTTCTATACTTTATTTCAAAATATGTTTCCTTTCTGAGATATGGGTGATCAAAATTCTGGATTTTTGGCCCTTAAAAACACCTAATTACGTAACATATGCATTTATTGGATACATAACTGTAAGATAAACATATTTGCTTCTATAACTGTTCACAAAATATCCCTCAGTAAAGGGCTACAGATGAAAGACTTTAGAGCCCTTTGGTCCCTTAATTTGAGGGGTCAGCCCCTTTTTCTTGATATCAAATGAAAGGTCTTGTAAATATAAATCTTTTTTGCATTACAAGTGTTAACAAAATATTTTTCAGAAAAGAGACAAACTAAGAAAACCATTAAAAATTACGACGTTTTTTTAGTCTCCATTTTCGGGACCAGGCGAGCTTAAACGCCTTTTTAGCATGACAAATATGAACGCCAAATAGCACATCTACAATCTCTTGTCTACAATCCCTCAAAGTTTGAACTCAATATCTTTTACCGTTTAGGAGGAGATCCCTGGACAAGCCGACCCTCTGAAAATCGTTAAAACGTCATTTTCTCAAGAACGGAAAAGAGGTCATCAAAATAAAAAAATGTATATTAAGTTCGGATTAATATCTATTAGATCTGAAAGTTTCACGAAAATCGGTTCAGCCATTTTCGAGAAATCGCCTGCACAAATTTTGTAAGAAAAAAAATAATAATAGGGAAAAAGAAACCGAACGAAAACAATAAGGTCTTCCGTTGGAAAACGGAAGACCTTAACAATATTACATTTTATTGAGAATGTACCAATTACTGGAATATCATTCATTTGATCCCCTTTTTGTGTTAGAACAAAATGTTCTGGTTTACATTTTTAACATTCTTAAACATATGGATCCATTAACTATTATCCAAATTAAAAAATAAAACATTTTATGAAAAATTAGGAACTATGATACATGTAATGGCTGATTAAAGCAGCATTTATTACAAATCTATACAACAAAGTGCCATTTTGAACTACATGTAAAAAGCAGCGCTTTACTATGTTTTGAAAGCTGATTTGAAATTTTATGTAACTGTATTTTATTTATCATAGGCATTTATTATTTTTAATTTTATGCTTTGAAGGTAAAACTTTGGTTTAATCACTATGTCTAATTTTTTTTTCAAATCATGACAACACACATCATCAATTTTGGAGAAATCTAGCAGCGCTTTATCACTTTAACTGTGTTTCATTGGAATATCTTGGTATTGACTTTGATGAAAATCAAAACGATTTTTAAAAAAAAAGAAATATATGGTAAAATTGATAGCAGTGGTATATTACACTTTCATGGGATATATTTTAAAAAGAAACTATTCCATAATCAGGTAACTTGATAAGCGATTTCTCGATTAGAATATTTTCTTTTCTCACAAGCTTACGTAGTTTGACAATTTACACATAAAGAACAACTCGGGAGATTTAAATTATCCCAATATGACATAAACTGCATCGCTTAGCAACTGCATTTTCCCTTTTAGTTTATGCAATAAATTTACTTCTTATCCGGTACATTGGGCTATGTGTGATAATGTACACACACTCTAATTCTTATTTTTAAGTTTATAATAATTTAAAGTTTGTGTATGTACATGCAATTTATTATTTTTATGATTGATTTAAAAATTTAAAACGAGGGTTTATGTTGAAGCACGTAAAGATTTTTTAACATACCATTGGAGAAATTATTGTTTGGCCAGCTCGTTTTTTCAATATCGCTGTATTTTATTTAAAACAAGGCTTACTTATTTTTCCGATTTTAAACGTTTACTCCAAGTTGCTGAGTATCAAATATGTTTTGGAAGGAAAATGAGGGGTATGGGACACCATTTTACTGTAAATGATGTACTAGTAATTGATCTGTATCTTTGGTTAACCACCACCCCAACTTTATCAAAGACGGTAAATTAGATTCACTAGTGTCAACAAATCATTATACTATCAACACATTTGAAGTTCAATTTCAGAGTTTGCAATTTTTATACATATTTTTCAAAGTGAATTTCGTGTCTTGATACTAAAAGGAGTCGATATACATTCAAAACGCACTTTGAAAAAAGCTCAAAGTGGGTTAACTTGGTCTCAAATTTAACGCACTTTGAAAACTGCGTAATTTTTTAAAGTGCGTTGCCATACAGCTTATTAAGGTTTTTTAGATACATGAACCCCCTTCTGTTATAAACGTTTGTAATAGTAACAGAATTTAAATTTAGTTTATTTTTGCCACAACAGATATTCATTGATTACTTTTTTATTATTTTCAACAAGACAATAATAATTAATAATAGTACATCAATATTAATAGACAATAATAATTAAATTGATTTAAGTTGATTAACAACATTGGGTACAAAAGTACAAAAAGTACAGAGACGGAATACGAATTTCGCTTACTTTCAATTTCATTTTTATAAATGCAAGCGATGTAGAATGTAGTAAACTTTATATTTTTAACAAACTAAATTATGGAAAGTGAATCATACAGTAATGGCAATGTTATGCGATTTTTGTTATTGACTACAGACACAGTGCTTTTAATATCATTCTTGATTTTACTAGTCATTTAATGAAAAATCTACTTCATTTAAAAATCAAATGATGTTTCAATAGAGTTCTCTATAATCTTCTACAACACACAGCTGGCTCTAATGTATGTCATATATTGTTTGGAATTTTAAATAGATAATGTTGTTAAAACAAATCTATTTCTTTTGAATGGACTTAAGAAGGGAAACTATTAAGGAAAAAAGTGTAAAATCAAAAATTGGAATATTATATGGTGATGTAATAAAACTTCCATTTTGCAGGTCGTGCCCCCACAGTGCAAGAATTCGCCCAGTTCCTTTTGAACTTCGAAGGTAATGAGCTGGTTGAGTCCCCTCGCAAGACTCTAGGTATTTTGTAGTCATATATAATGATTAAACAAATTAACATTTGATTTACATCAATTTACATGCATATTGTATGACAGGCAAAATTAAAGCTTCTAGAAGAATATTTTTGGTAAATTGAGGCGTTCATGATAAGTGTTAAGATTGGATTTATAATTTATAGCAAGGAAATGTAGTTTACAATGCTATTTTAGAGTCGTGTTTTCAAACACCTTAAAAGATTGACTAACAATGATATTAAATTCATTAAAATGTAACTAATTGAAAATATTTTGCTGATGCCCTCCTGAAAACTATTTGTAAATTAAAGTTATTTTCACATCAATATACAGTTTTATACAATACATTAACTTAACGTAAAAAACTGAGTTATTGTTATTTTTTTAAAACAAAGGACAGACATTTTTCGAAAATCAGGTGCTAAGAGTCACCTTAGAACGTCTTCGAAGGGATATAGGATGGCTGAAAGAAATACACAGGTCATTGGCCAACATAACGCAGCTTTTAGGAGAGTCAAATACTCGGACTAGGAGAAGAGTTAATGAGCTGGAGACACGACAAAGAGTCTTACAAAATAATTTAGATGAAGTTCAACGACAGAATGCTAGGCTGCAGCTTGATCATAATTCAATACAGAGGGAACTTACCGAATGCCATGTTGAGCTGGAGGATGAAAGAAAGGATAAGCAAATGTACCAGCTTAGATGGGAAGAGTTAAAGACGGGCAAAGAACAGTTATTGGCGGAAAAACAACAGTTACTGACAGACAAACAGAAGTTACTGACAGACAATCAACAATTACTGACAGACAATCAACTGTTACTCTCAGATAAACAACAGTTACTGACAGACAATCAACTGTTACTGACAGACAATCAACTGTTACTCTCAGACAAACAACGGTTACTGATGTTCAAACAGGCGCTGCAAACCACCTACATTTTATTATTGCTTCTTCTTCTTTTGCTGCTTCCTGGCTTTCTTTTTATGTTTCTTTTTTGAAACAAGAGCCATTTCTCTCAGACTACTGTAAGAAGATCATACAACGTAAGATGACACACTAAAAGACGTTAATATTTAAAGTCGAAATGGGTTAAATTATTTTGAATAGGTTAAATTGTACAGGACTAAAGAGGTACATGTATCAACAAAGATAAAAGTATGTTTTCATAGCTTTAAATTTGGTTTATGTAATTTTTTTGCATCCCAATTTTTATCGCTGATTTCTTAGATTTAGCTCTTGAGAATATTTTGATGCATATGACGTTCATACCAAACTGTACACGTTTCCTCATAAATTCATTTATGTAAATGGAGGGGTTGGGAGGGGGTTAAGTTATAATCATAATACTCGTATATTTTATTCTTCAATGAACACTTTGTTTTTTATCTAGTTGTTTGTTTGTGTGTTTTTTGTTGTTGTTTTTGTTGTTTTTTGTTGTTTTTTTTTTTAACAAAAGTAACTTACGCAAAAAGTCCCGGTGATATTTTTATACATTGATATTTATTTGTTAAGAACATTCATTTATTTCAGAATCTCATAATTTTAACCCCATGTTATACTTGAGAGTAATGATATGCTAACGTAAAAACTGGACGATTCAATTTGCATGTATATATTAAAAATTACTATTTTTATATTTGAAGTATAAGCTGAACATTATTCATAAATAGGCAACAGTACACTGTTATAAAAACCTTTCGATTTTCTAACATCTGAATGCACATTTAACTTCATGGCCATCGTGTAGTAATACTCATGTTGTCTTAGATTTTGCGTTATTATTCATTGTTTTAAGTGCATAATCTGTTTGTACTCGCATTTAATGCATTTGCCTGTATATTTATTGTTATTTCTTTCTTGGTTTAGAATAGTTGCGTAAAATTGCATAATTTCATTGTGACCGAATAAGACGGCTTGCTGGTCGTGGCCATTTCTAGATATATTGATCTTCTTTAGAAGAAGATATATATATGTAGCCTTTTTTTAAAGAGAACTGGGCTACATTTTACAAAAGAACGTACGACAAAGTCGTAAATATTTACTGTCTTGTAAGACGATTTTTAGAGAACAAAATTGACATAAAACCATTTGTTTACAAATATTTCATTTCTCATAATTATATTTTGCAGCCATAAGAATAATTCATTGATTAGTTGGTGACTAATTAGCATTCATTAATTTGGTCGTAAGTCGTAAGTTCTTTTTAAATTGCAGCCCTGAACAATCGTGGCCAGATTAGAATATATTAATTGTCTAAGATAAAAGAGCTCTGCATAGAGATAGGGGAAAAGGTTAAAATGTTAAAGCTTAAGTATATGATTTTTGTTCTTTTTTAATTGAAAGTTCATAACTTAACAACCTATTTAGCATCTAAACTACAATATTAAAATAATAGACTCGATTTTTGGGGCTTTAATAATAATAAATCATAAGATTACTGTCTTGTGTTTTATATATTTTAAACATCATTGGTACTTGAAGATTACTTTTTTTTTTGGATTGTTTTGATTCTACAATCTTGCACAAGCGCATTACGTTCACGCTTAAACACGGACGGCTCTTTAGTGTATGTTTCCACAATATCACATTTGGATAAACTCAGAAACGATAATACAAATACGTGTAAATTTTCATTGGAAATTTGCTTATATATATTCTGTTCATCAAGGAAAATACGGGAGATAACTCTAACACTATTTACTCGGGAAAATCCTGATAGCTCCGACTGACAACATGGTGTGTAAATTTGAAGCGAGTAAAAAAGTTAGTGAATAGGTGTCGAATTCTCCAAAACTATGAATCAGTTTTTTAGATGAGAGGTATTTACAGCCTTAAACTGGTTTGCTATGAATAATTTGTTATTTTTTATGCAACTTCCTTAATTTTCCCCAAAATCGTTTCGGAGCGAATCTGCAATTTTCTGCTACATTATGGGAGACATTTTAACTGTAGTGAAGGCTCAGTATATGGTGTGTCGATGTATCTATTTCGTAAATGTCCGATATCATATGCAATGTCAACCCGTGCACGCATAGGTCAATGTCTAGAATCTAAAGGATACGGATAACTCCTCCTATAGTTTTCAAGATAGGAAATTGAACAGATTGTTCTTTTGCGTATCAATTGCACAATTGCACATATATCATAGCTGTGCATATTACTTGGATTTTAATTTTTGATAATTTTTGAAAAAAAATACGAGCTGTTGAACAATTCGCACAGAATATTGTTCATAGGGTACCCATATTGTACGTGTAACGCCTTCTACAGTTTTCAAGATTTCTTTTGATGGATTATGTTATTCAATTCAAGGTTGACAAATTGATTATGAATACTGTTCACACAAAAGAAAACTCAGTTTGCAGTCACATTAAGAACTTTTCTTTTGTTTAGGCAATGAAATAGTGCGTTTAGAACAATATTGAAATTGAGTTTAAATTTTCATAATTTTTCCTGTTTTAGCTTAAAAATCCTTAGTGTAATCACACATCGACATTGTTTTGTCAAATGTGTCAAAAAAGATATTAAGATAAAATATTATAATAATGAAAGCCAAACAAAACATTTTTTACATAAAATTAAGGATTTGTTAAAAACCTCTGAAAATAAAGAATATTTTTAACGAAGATATAACAAACATCGATCTATGAAAATGATTTATTAGTTCCGCATTTTTTTTCCATCATTAAGGATTGTATTTCTACCTTTTATTTGATTCGACTTTTTTGTTCCACCTATTTCTTTATATGTATTTATAATTTTAAATGATAAACATATTACAAAGTCACATGCAAACACACACAACTTATGCTCATCGTCATTTATTTAATACTTTTTGCCAAAAACTGCGGCGTCCGATTGTTTATCATACTTTTGAACTTTTTATAAATAGATGTTATTTCAAATACTTTCATTGATTATAAACTGAAGTAGGAAACGTACGTTTCTACTAGTAAAATGTAAGATGTGTGTTGATATTAGCATTTGTACCTAGTATAGCCCTTGGTTTAAACGGGTGGGTAATGGGTGAAAACAAATTATTGATATTTATTTACTGATTTTTTTACACAGGTGACTTACTTTTTGTGCAACTCCTACAAGACAATTGAATTGACTGTGAATGTTTCCAAAGAAGAAACTTGTATTACTCTTATAGTAAAGAATTGAACTAAGAATATTATAAAATTGCTTCTTTCACATTAAAAACTCGCTCTTTGAATTTTTGATTACATGTAATTCATATTTGGAAGGTTTATATGTTGTCGATAAAACGCCAGCGCTAAACATAAAGTGTCACGAAAATTCTTCAATGTGTTCATACGATCACCTTATAGCTTATAATTGCAAAACGTACATCGTGCAAATACACCCGCGCGCTAACTTCCAGTAGAATACATGCATAGCGTTTTTACGTTTTCTACGTTGAGTCGCATCCCATCCTTATCGCAGCCAATTTCCTTTATGACGTCATCAATATTGCTGCAGACGCAGGTTTGAGTAGAGAAGTATGCTCCTTTACCACATGGAGCTGTGTAGAGTCTCTTGTCCACACATCGGTGGAAAATGTTGCAAAACTTTGGATTCGAATAATACTTGTCTTGATTATCTCCAGAACAGTCAAAACTACAATCTGTGAAAAAAAAGACAAACGGAAAGATAAACGATAGAAATATTATATTATATTATATATTATTATAATGTTCGTACCATATGAAATAACATTATGACTAGTATCTAAAATCGATTTCAATATATACTAAGTTCTGTTTTAAAAACAAGCAAGACTTACAGTTAACATTACTTTTTCTTTCTTTAAAAGTTTGATAGCTAGGTGGTCAATAAAAATATAGCTAATGTGTGTTTTTCATTACTGTTTAGCAAATGTTATGTTTTAATAGGTGTATTTGTTAATTATATCATAACACGCAGTAAACAATATGATGACACGCAAAATAAAAATTAAAAAATGATAACCCACAGAAAGAAAAATTGAAAAATACTGTAACACAATCAATTCGAGACAACTAATATCAAAACGTTGATTATGGACCTTAAATAATTGCAATACTAACTGAAAAGGTAATATATAAATAAATTATTTTGATTTAGAAATGGTCAGATGTTTCATTTGTTGTATGGGTTTTTATATTTTGGTAGTATTAAATCAAATCTGGAACGAATTAAAATAGACAATTTTAGAATAACAAAAATTCATAGTATAAAGAAAACTGATATCATAATGTGATGAATTTTTCGATAATTATTTATATGTAAGAGTAAGAAAATAAGGGCATATTCATACCAATTAATTTAAGAGGTAATAATAACTCTACAATATTCTACAACGTGAAGTAGGATTGATATTCATATCTGTTAATTTTTAGCTGTAAATGCAAATATTGCATCAAATATCGGCCGAGATATTGAAATACTATTAATACATACTTAAACTGTCGTTACAAACTAAAACTTCTTTTGAAATTTTAACTTCCGCTTCACCAGCCTCTGTCTGGTTTTGAAGAACAGGGCGGCACGTAATCTCGTCAATGGAACTGACAACACTTTCGGGAATACTTCCGGTACAACCTACGGACCAACCATCATCGCCGTTATATGTTGTGATACAAGTAAAATTCATTCCATATAGAGGAAAAGTTGTATTTCTCAGAGTTCCAATCAAATTAATTGATGCAGGTGTACATCCACTTGTTGACGAGCACCTGATCTCAAATTGTTTGTCCACCGCTGACTGACCAACTTCCATTCGGACTGAAGAAAGTTCACCTACAAAGTAATCAGATACAGGTTTAATTTCAAATTAAATCGTTTTCCTTTTTCTAATGCATGTTACCAAATCAAAGAAATTTGCGAATATCTAAATAATAACTTGAATTAATCATTTATCATATTTTCTTTTGTGTCGGTCATGATGAGCAGTTTATTCAATATTGTAAGATATGGGGTTTAGACAAAACATTTGTTTTTATATTATGGGTTTAAAAAAATATATCTGAATTTATTTCAGATAATCAATAATAACTGGGGATTGTAACTTTCTTTACAACCAGTTTTCTTCAATGTAACAAAAATAAAAATATGTTTTATTGATATATTATTAAATAGTTGTATACGTATCTGTCTGCATTTCACAAAATCTAGCCACAAGATATTCTAATGATAATACAAATCAAGCCGACTTACTTTCGATTTGAACGTCTACCTGGTGTTTATAACTTCTTATTGGCGTCTGTAATGTTATTACAAGCTGTCCTTCATCACCACAATTTACTGGGCCCCCACGAATTTCTATGATAGGTGAAGAACGGATAATCCACCGTCCAGCCGAAATTGTTTCGGACTGTAGCGTTTGATTAATCTCGGGAAAATGTTGTGCTTGGAGGCGGTAGATATTTGGATTAAATTCCAGGAGAAGTGATGAGTTGGAGATGATTTGTTCAATGTTCTCTGAATAATTACATAATATTACTATCGCTGTATTAAATCTCAATTTCCAGTGTGTCGTGGTGGTGTTATCTGAGCTCAGAAAACATTCTACAACATTTAGAATGAATACATAGACTGTTTATAAACGTTACAATTGAATTCTTAATATTTCATAACGAAAAAATATGATTATAAAGAGACAGTAAGGCATACTTACGGAACTCTTTTGAATAATCCTCTGAAAAAAGTAATAATATTATTAACATGGAAAGACTTCAGAATAATTTCATCGTTCCGAAATTTTATTTCTTTCTTACTCTTTTACCTGCTTTTGGATCTGGACCTGGGGCTTTCTGATACATAATAGTCACTGCAGCTATCACCACAACAGTCACTGCTATGAACACTGATGCTATCACAAATCTAGCAAACTAAGGATAAAATGTTATCTGTTAAAATATTAATAATTATTGCAAAATATTATGTTTCTTATATGTGATGCATAACAAATTATGCTTTGGACAGATGGAAGAAAGAAATGAAATGCAATATGACTGAAAAAATCAAAATTTTAAATGAATTCTCTCACGTGAAAATAATTCGCTATCTATTAAAGTCATGTGTCCATTGCATATAAAGACTTAATGTGTTACATTAAATTTTTAAAATTCAGAGAATTTAAAACTAGCTATATACATGTACAATAATTTAAATTGTTTAATTTTAGATTCTTTGAATTTTAAAACTTTAATGTAACAAATATCTCACCTTATTAAATCATCAATTCAAAGTTCAAAAATATTAAACTATTTTCGTTTCTTCGTCATGAAGAAAAGAGATGAACGAACATAAACAGTAAAGATAAACTGTAAATACTATTGAGTCAGGCATTGAGTCACACATAATTTAAAGCTGATTTCGAGCCTGATCATTGTATTGTTATTGTTGTATTTTTTTGTGGGGGGTGTGTTTTTTTTTCTTCTTTTTTCATTTTTTTGGGGGTTTATCGTTAATGATCAATCGTTTAATATCGTAGCAAATTACGTTATGATATATAATTTATATTGATATAATTTGTCGTAAAATTAAAGGTGAATTATAATGATATCATGTGTCATTAACGTATGCAATATCGATCGGCACATCATATTCTAAGGGAAAGAAATAGTTTGCACCATTATGGATATCACCAATGTAATGGATTTTTTTAAATACAAAACTGCATTTACGTCGATATGAATTTGAACGAAATTCCTTTTTAAATGATGCTAAAAATGTTTGCAGCTGAAAACTCAGAAATTAAAAAAACACCAAACATGTAATGGTAAAGAAAGATAAAACAATATTTACAAATCTCTCATTATTTGTGGTGATAAATGATTTTCATACAACTTGCTGTATCTTTGTATTTCCTCATCAACGCATGGGGATTAAAACCTTACAACTCGTAGGACAACGAGCATATACTTGTATCAATGCAAATCATTTGAAAACCAACATCAATGTTTTTACCCAACCGTTATTGCTAAATAGTCTTACGTGGAAGCTGAAAGTAATTTGAGTAATTTATAGCAATTCCTAGTATATCTTTCGTCTTGTGAAACATGTGCTTATGAATATTTGGAGCTGATACTCTCTCATATAAAACTCCCAAATCTTACTCATCATAAATTACGGAAACTTTATTTATTAAAGGATTTGAATGAATTCAGGCATTATAACTGAATTGACAAGTCAAGGCTATCAGCTAAACAGAATAATTTATTGGTACATAATACTCACTTTAATGTAACGGAATTTTGCTTTGCTTACAGGTTTTTCAGCACCGTCGCCATTTTCATTGGGTGTGTTCTGTTGTTTACAGTTACGTATTACATAAGAACAATCAGAGGGCTTTTTAGCATACTCAAAATAATGCAGTACATAAAAAACATTAGTGTTTCAATGAGAGAGAGAGACAGAGAGAGAGAGACACAGAGATATTTTACCACAGAGTTGTAAGTGAACTGTGAAACATTTGATTCCTCAACATTCTTGTTCCACATGAGTGTGCCGTTGTTTGGTAGTTGGGAATCCTAAACATAAGTTACGAAATAAATGAAACGCAGACAAATTATCTTTTTGAGGTGTTTTGTAGACATTTACAGTCGAGTCGCACATAATTTAAAGATGATTTCGTGCCTGGTTTGTGTTATGTTATGTTATGTTAATTTTGTATTTTGGGGTGATTTTTGTTTCTTATTTTTTTTTAATTAATCGTTTATGTTCATGAATTTAATACTGTCGCAAATTACGGTCAAGTCACTTTTATATTGAACTATGTTGACCCTGGTTTAAAAAACTGTACATTTGCTTACTGTGTAATCATTTTTATTCGTATATGGGTCAATGTTCGTGGGTGCCCAAATATTTCCTTGCTCGTGGGGTTTAAATTTCGTTGGTACATGTAGCAGGTTAGGGATAATTTTGGTAAATATTAAACAAATGCTTTTGTATACGTTCGCGAAATATAAATTCGTGGGCAAGGGTTTTCAACGAAAGCCACGAACATTTGCCCCAACGAACAATGATGAATCCAAAGTACTTCAGGAACATATATTTTTAAAAATAAGATCGCATATCAAGATTTTTTTAAAAACTAAATATTTTTTAACAAATGCTTTCAGCACATTTATTAACTGTTAGTGCAAAATTTTGAGGCTGATAAAGACAATTACATTTATTAAACGAAATTTTGAATGTAACAGAGATATTGAGGTGTTTTCCTATTTTGACACTATGAAAAGGTTTAATAATAATAAATATAATTTGTATAAAATATAAAGTTTTTATTTGTCTAATAAATTGCATAATATATCTTTTGCCTTAAACTACTTTTTTATAGTTTTCACAGAATGATGAAATGGAAATGAATACACTTTTCAAAGGCATACATCACCTTTTTATTGCATTGAAATGGAAAGTTATCTGATAAAGAATAAACAGTTCGGATGTTTAAAGAGTACTTACCGCTAAAGGATCCAAATGTGATCCCGGAACGTAAGACGGAGGCAAACCTCTGAGTGCTTTTGTTGAATTAATAAAACGCTGAAACAAAAGAAAATGCATAGATAGATAGATAGATAGATAGATAGATAGATAGATAGATAGATAGATAGATAGATAGATGGATGGATGGATGGATGGATGGATGGATGGATGGATGGACGGACGGACGGACGGACGGACGGACGGACGGACGGACGGACGGACAGACAGACAGACAGACAGACAGACAGACAGACAGACAGATAGATAGATAGATAGATAGATAGATAGATAGATAGATAGATAGATAGATAGATAGATCGATCGATCGATCGATCGATCGATCGATCGATAGATAGATTGTAGCTAATTCGAATTTTGATTTTTCAATGCATTCTTCTAAAGCCATTGATGTCTTCGAAAAGAAAATAGCAGCAATTCCTCTTACCCCCCCCCCCAATCAAAAATTTAAAATAACGACAAAAAATAAAAACAAGAGAGCAACAGGCCTCAAAAGTTATCTGCGTACCATACCTTTTGGGAAATCTCATATATGCATTTATGAAAATTCTTTCTTGGGTAAAGTAAAATCTAAAATGTAGTAATGACCATCACCTTCCAAAGTGAAATCTTACAAGGACATTGATAGGAAATAATTGTCCCATATTTGGTAACTTTCAAGATAGCTTTTATGTTTATATGTTTTCATAGAAAAACTTAAGATGGCTGGCATCAACATGTTTGAATAAATACTTACAACAACAACAACAACCCCTTTTCCCATCCCCAGGGGCCAGACGGACATCCTCCTTAGGACAGCAATATTTATTATTTCAGACATTTTGCTAATAAACTATACCAGCTCCACAGTAACTGCCTACACCTTTGGTAATTCCAAACATGTGAGATGATGTCCTTATGGTATAATTAAATATTAACTTATAAGTAGTGATTGTAAAATAAATTAGAATTCGACTTTTATTCTACCTTTATTTTCAATAAACATGTCCAAAATAGCAAAAACTGAGAGTAAGTCGATGGACACGCTTTGGCGGACCCAAGCAATGGTTAGTTTGTATAAAATAGATCACGTCGCCAGTAAATATATATATTGATACCTTATTTAGAGTATACTTAAAAGTTAAGATCTGATAACTGTTAAAAATTAAATCAGCTAATTCGATCCTTTCTTGAACATACGATTTTATTTTTGATGGATAGAGAGATGTGACCAAGAACGCGGGTTGACAAATTCACGTAAATATGTGGAAAGTGTAGGACGAGTTCATAATGCATCGCGGGCAGAAAACCTGGATCAGACATCTGTTAAATACAAACACAAAAGTTACTGAGTAAAATGAGCCCATTTGAGACTCCCTTCCCCCTGTTTTTCCAAAAAGTTTTTGTGGTAAATATTATAGTGAAATTTGACCTGAAGAACAAATTTAGATACATGTAAGAGTCGCTGCGAAGCACTATACACCAATTTCCTGGTCTAGAATAAAATAAAAGAGTAAGTACATTTGAATATTTTCAGTCAGCTGCAAAAAAACCGAAATAAGGCCACATACATGTAGATATAAACAATTTTAGTTGTTTTTTATCCCTTTCCGCTCCTTCAAACCCACGATGCTGTTGCACTCTAATTTCAACTTTAAAGTTTAAGTTACGAAGGCAACGAAGAAAATAAACGAAAATAAAAAAACCCGAACACAGTATATATACAAAAAAGCAAATAAAAACACGTCTGGTTCAACAGATTAAGCAGTGCAATATTTTAATGTGAAAAATGTTAATTCACGCGCTTGGGCGGGATTTTATCTAGTTTAAAAAAACACACACTTAAAAGTTATTTTGTTATAACAATATTCATGTTTTCTTGTTCAACAGTCACTATCTGGAATTATTCAAAATTTGTTGTACACAAATCACACTTAAGAATTTTTGGTAGCTAATTTTTACATTACTTAAATTTACTATTAACAAATCTACTGTTTATTTAAAAACTTAAACAATCTGTTTTGGTTGCTTTATCAAATGAAAATAAAACCTATTAAACTTCTTTTATATTTTAACTTGGGTATAACGTTTTTTTACAGTGATCAATTATCAAATATGAACAAGCAAGTGAAGATAACTCCATTACCTGTTACACCCCTGTACCCAAACTCTTGCCAATAGCTCTCGTGATCTTTGATTTTGATAGACAGCTTCATTCAATTTCTTTTCTAAATACGATCTTGCTTTCGTTTAAATTCAAGAGTTGAATAAACTATCATGAATGATTTACAAAACATCATATACAGCCACCCATACCCATAATAAGGGTATATTTAACACTAAACATGTATAACAGTTTTTGCCCGACTCTTTATCTTTATCCCAAACACGGGAAACTTGAAGTAAACAATTTTGTAGATGGATTCCTGCATGGTCTACATATTTATACATTTAGATTTCCTTACAGATGCGTGGGAGTAAAAAAAGAAGAGTTTTGAAAGTAAAGCAGATTTCCTTAAATAGAGCACATATCAATTCAATATTGCCAAGTGATAAATTATCATGAAGTTTTCAAGATGACGTTTAAATTGCACATGGATGAAACAGGAATTACCCTAAATATAAATAAATGTTCAATAAATGGTCATAACCCCCCCCCACCCCCCCCCCCCCCCCCCCGCCTGGGGACCACGAATCTCGCCATTTAACATCAGGACATAATGAACATACAATGTAACAACAATACATGACTATATCTCCCATAATTATGATAGTACAAAGGAAAATATTATATCAATACAATTTAACTACTGTAGAATCATTTTTACTCATGGGGTCCATATTTGTTGGTAGCCAAACATTTCCTGGTTCAATTGTTTGTATATACGTGAGGATGTGAGTTCATAGACAAAGGTTACCCACGAAAGCGACGATCACTGGCCCCAACAGACAATCATTCATTGCCACATTAGCCGCCCCAAGGGCCTGAATCCCTGACCCAGGAGCCATTTTTGTAGAGAGCTTCATAAACATTATAACCTTGCATTTAGTTTTTCTCAAATATATACGGGAGTGGAGAAAAAGATGTTTTCAGATGTCCTTAATGATCCCACCCTAGGACCTAAACCCCTGACCCAGGAACCATAAATATTTAAATTTAGGTAGAGAGATTCATGGACACATCGATGGAAATAGAGAAAAAGTTTTTGAAAATTTGGCTTTTTTTGTATGTTTGGCCCCGCCTATGGCATTTCAGGGTTAAAGAACCATGAATTTCACAATTTTGATTTCCTTTACCATACTGGCACTGTACCAGTTATCGGCTAAAATTTAACGTTTTCTTTTCGTAATTCCTTATTTCTTGATATTTTGGATAAAACTTGACATACTTTAAAAAGTGAACTCCTTTTTTATCAATCTGTTAGTTAATATCATTATTTAGAACCCAAAATATCTTGTTTTGTGCTTTTAAGCACGCCCCAAGTTTGCCGAGTTTTTACGATTTACTGTACCAGTTATCGGCTTCGTGATAATAACATACATGTAGTAAAAATCGGTGTTCATGTTGATTTTATACTCTGCTAAATGTAGTTTAAATTATGCCCCTTGTGAGGTCAGACTAAAGTATTCGGGGTCATGATACATTATAAACAAAACTCATAAAATAATTCGTTTATTATCATACGGTTATACACCAAATCGTATACTATTCAATACATAATTGTGCAATCAGGCGTTCAATTGCGCTACGAATCTCTCGGAAATTTGTGAATTCCTTTTGTTTATACATGTTAAATGTATTGATTTTATATGTCAAATCAAAGAAGGGATATAAAAACGTACCACAAAGAGGTAATATTCTATTTTTAACTTATTACGTCACTTCCCCCACTGCTGAAAGTGCAAAGATGTAAAATCAGCGGTAAACAAAGATTGTTTAAGCTCATGTATAAAACATATTCAAGAAAGTTTTCAAGCAAACTTACTTTTTTTTATTCGAAAAAGACGACTGAATTAAAAAATCTTGGATTGTTGCGTGCTATAAACCCGAACTATCAGTTTAGCCGATAACTGATCTTAGCCGATAATTGTACAGTACCAGTAAAGATTCTTCACACAAAAATGGTAGCAATTTGTCTCGTTGTTTTTAAGAAATTAAAACATGTAAAGATGTTAAAGCACAACGCACGACGGACGACGGACGACGCACGACGGACGATGCACACCACACAATGACGGGACAAGGTCCAGTTGCGAGAGGTCACCTGAGTGACTCAGGTGACCAAACAAACTGGTGGTTTATAAATAAAGCATTATAAAGTATTATATCTTATAAAAACGATACATGTATAATATCAGTTATTGTTATAAATTAAAAATCAGTTTTTGGTTTATTTTAATGGTCCATTAGATTTGATTGATTTTCCAATTATTTTCAGCATATACATGTAATAGGAACGTTAACCATTTCAACATGCAAATTACATTGAACTCTTGAAGCTGTGGTACAGGAGTATTCATGTACACACATATAGTGTACTTGAAACTGTCTAAAAACTTTCACAATGGTAATTGTCAGTTCAGAGCATGCAGTAAATAATAGAAAATTCCAGATGCGGACAATTTTTTGTCTGCCACAGAAAGTCATTTTTGGGCTCATTGTTTAACTTCTTTTAGTATTTTTACGACTAGGTCACTAGAATGATAATTATTCAATATTAAAAAAATCCCATTCCACATTTATGGAGCCCCCATAGCAGAGAAATATAGACACTTGTACGAATGTACTTTATAACCTTAGTTTTTCTTCAAAATTTACCATGGATTCTCGGAATGCAGGTCACAGAATAACAATTGAAAAGAACCGAAACCGAAACAAAATTATGTTCAGAACGGAAAAAAACTATGTTTGGATTACAAATCTTCGTTCTTCAATTTTATCTATAACATTTTACTATAAGAGTATATACAGTTAAAGTTTAAAACACTCACCGTATGATCCAGTTCATCTCTGGTTTTATTTGGGGCTGTAAGTGATCCACTTGCCATGTTGTAATCAGTAGAAAAACGGCGTGTATAAAGCTGGATGAATTTGATGTGTATGACTAATAATTTTCCTTTTCTGGGTATTTCTTTATTTTTAAATGTCTAAGCGGTTGATGTAAATATTATGATCTGCATGAATAAGTGCGCATCATATTATATACATATATGATGAAAACAAAACAATAAAAGAGATAGAGAGGTTTTTGCTGAAATAAGAAATAAGATTGAAAAGACAGAAGACAGATGACGTGGAAGAATTTTTTGTTAAATGTACAATAATGCAAACTATTCATGATGAGGATGAAATTTCATACGCTATTGAAATTCCATTCTCTGTTACAAACTCTTTTTTTTTCTTCATTTCACAGTTGCTGCTATTAAACATATAAGATTATGTCATTGGTGTTGTTTAACAACCCAAGGTAGCATATTCATGTTTAAGATACGTCACCTAATATGCAGAAAACGATGGTATTTTTCATTTCGCCCTTTTTCAACAGTAATGTGTAGTGAAATAGTTTTCATTACTACCGATATATTAATCAGGGATAAACTTTTGCATTTATCTGTACTCAAAGCATTTTTGACGGAGCTGTTGGGAAGAGAAAACTATAACTACCTATCAAATGTATGTTTCGGAATCCAAGAGATAATAATTATAAATAAATAGAACTTTGAGAGATTGTTGATTGTATTTTGAATATAAGGATATGTTTTAAATTGATCATTCATAATGCTTTGGCCAGATACCGGTATAATGACACAATTTCGAACACTTCCAGAAGAGATGAACAAAAACATCATTCTTTGAAATACTGTGTCGAAAGTAGTGGGAACTTTTTAAACAGCATAGTATTAATATTATCATTTATTACACAGTGCGCATGTTCACCTAATGTCTTCTCATTTATATCAATATCTACAAACGGCTATATCTTTTAGAAAGAAAATTCCTTTAATTTCTTTAATTTAAAACAACGCAAAGCCGTTTTATTTCGTTCTTTTTTATGATGTAAACAATTGTCTGCATTTCTCTCATATTATTTATGTAGTTTACTATATGAAAGGAAAAAAAAACTATTTAAATTTGAAAAAATGTAACATCTCTCTTACAAATGGCATATATTTAAAAAAGTTCATACATTGTAATAGTTTGTAAAAGAGACAAAAGTAAGCTTTTATCAGAGTATACATATATTTGCAAAACAAAATCATGACATGCAGCTTTTTCGCATATTATTGATTAAATATATGCTCTGTTACAATGCTCTGCATCTTGTTTTGAAAAACTTGACAAAGGGTGTACACATTTTTGCTGACCTTCATTAAAACATTTGCTTCGTATTGTAAACATTTAAAATAGACATATAATTCTTTCTAAAGTATCAAAATACCAGTTTAATACCATGACCATATGCCTCTTTTTTAAAAGGACACTCTTGTGTTTAATATTCCGTCATTCAAATCCGCAAATGCATCTAGCACAAATTGCAGCTCTAGTACATTATTTATTTCAAAAGTCGTATTGGTTGAAAAATTATTTATAATTACACTGATATTTTCTTCTTCTCTAAGTTCATGATTTATATCTACATCTTAAAACAAAGGGGATGTGAGATATTGTCTTGGTCCACGAAATATTAAAATCGTTGTTTGAGTTGTGCGTTGTAATATCTTAAACTAAAGTTAATGTCTTCGTATTTGGATGCCCTTTACCATGATTTCTGAATAAATTGATATTATTTGTCGATTCTCGCTACCTTCTGTTCTTATCGTACTTTTGTCAAATTGAGATAAATAATAGAATCATGGTCAAATTTTTATCCTTAGAATTCAAGCCAATGTTTAGTGTTTGAGTTGGATAAAGATATTTTATTTAAAAAAATACTTTTCATTATTTGTCAATATCCACTTCAATTGTATATTGATTTTATTTTAATGGATAAAAAAAATTAATAAAGTTTTCAGAGTAAAAATCTAAGTTATATGTTAATGCATAAAAATTGTTATTTATTTCATCCGAACAAAAAATGCAAATAACTTTAGTTTCAACATGAAAATATTTATTGACAACGAAATCTGAGAAATCAATATAGTAAATCTGGTGCATGTTACAATGTCTGTTCACAAATGTATTATCAGCACAAATTTGATGTACTTTGATTTTTTGATCCTCAATTTATTAGCAGAGTATAATGTTAAATGAATTTGAATGAATCCATTTTCAGGGGTATAACAAATGCTGAGTTGAATTTCGTTATTCATGATTTGCTTTTTACTCCTTTTACTGGCATCGAAAATGAAAAAGAAAGAAACATATGACGTTTACTGTGTGTTTAAAATACTTTTATCATTGTATGACAATCATGCGCAAAGAACATGTATCGCGGATGAACAAAAATCATAATCAAACATACAATGTGCTATATAAACAGAAAATCGTGCCTTCTAAAATTAAAATATAAGCTACGTGATGACATAAAGATGAAATGAAAAATGATATTCTATTCTTCACTATGCTTTGAAGAACTCATACAGAGGTAACCATAAGGTAAGCTCGCTATCTTCGAGTGGAATCAGTACACAGTTCTTTGTCCTTTCCTCCCTTGAGTCTAAGTCCGTCCGTATTGCAGCTATTTTCTCCTATGACGTCATTAATATGGCTACAGGCGCACCTTTTAGTAGAGAAGTATGTACCCTTCCCACAGGGAGCCGTGTACAGTCTCTCGTTCACACAGCGGTGGAAAATGTTGCAAAATTTTGGATCCGAATAATATTTGTCCTGATTCTGTTTAGGGCATTGAAAGTTACAGGCTGTAGAAAAAAAGGATCAAAACTATTAGAAATATTATTATCATGCGTTTAATACAGTACTCTTTAGCAAATATAATGCACTTTATTCTTAAAACATACTGTAAAAAGTAAAATATTCGCCCCGTTTTATTTTCACCCCTTTTGCCCTCGTTGTCAGCGTGCGAATTTTAAGACTGGGCGAATTCAAATGTGCAAGCTATTTCTTTAGCACACAAGCGAGTCTGTGCGAATTTAGGACGGGGCGAACCCGTTTGCAAGTGTAGAAGAGTGAAAATAACAAGGGGCGGAAATAACCCTTTATATAGTATCTTGTTAAAAAGCCGTACTAGTTCTCAAAAAGAGAAAACTTTACTACCATTTTCAGCAGTTGTTTACAGATCTTACATGCACTATTTACAGATGAGCATTTTAAATCAATTGCAACAATAACAAATGCAGTCATTTAACCATGTGTTATGTTTTAAATTCATGATGCACTGTGTATAACATATATAAGACACTGAACAAAATTATCCCTAGAAGTGGCATGATGGTCCAGGATTTAGTTTTCAATTTAATTTTCATAACATGTTGTCATGTAAACCGATTCCAAAGACTTTTACAACTACTTAAGAAATATAGTCATTCTTTGAGTATTAAGAGGTGGTTAAATACGGTCAGAGGGATCAAACCTAAGCGGCTTTTTCATAGATTTGATAACGCCCGATTGTATTTGATCACTTTACATTATGCAAAGAAGGATTCCTTATTAGTTATATATGATTTTCAGCCATTGTACGATGAACTATCAAAGAAGTCATTGATGAAATGTACTGGATTATGCATTACAAAATCGATTCGTAGTGTTATTACCAAGACACTGGAAATGTAAACATTAATTGATAATAGGCTAAGGACATGTTTAATGACACCGCCAAAACTCAGCATTATGAAGCATTTATAATTATAAGACATAATATTTCATTTATTTGAATGCATTATGCCACTTTTACATATGCCACACTATTTGTCAAGGTTTCAACACATAGTGAAATCAAGTTAGGTTCTATCACCTCAAGTACAATAAAAGAAAACCTTACTACTACATGCAATTCAGCATTCTAGTTGCAAACGGCTTAGTAGTAAAATAATCACAGTACAACCAGATGAATTGATTGAAAGGATTACATTGTACGTAGTACATGTATATTAACCATATTTTTCTCAAAAGTAAACAATCACATATATCAATCGATTTTGAACGCATTGTTTGCTTTTCTTATGGAACAACAACCGTCGCCCTTAATAATTATTGTTGTAAGTTCTATACATTTAGCTCTGTTAGTAAACCAAAATGATAAACTGTACGTACTTTCATCATTGTTACAAAGGAGTACATCCTTGGAAACTTTAGCTTCCGTTTTGTCAGCCTCTTTTTTGTCTTCAAGGATAGGACGGCACGTGATCTCGTCAATAGAACTGACAACACTTTTGGGAATACTTCCGGTACAATTTACGGACCAACCATCATAGTCGTTATATTTAATGATGCACGTGAAGTTCATTCCATATAAGGGAACAACCTTATTTCCAAGAGATCCAAGCAAGGTTATTGGCGCAGGCGTACAATCGCTTGTTGAGGAGCACGTGATCTTGTATTGCCCGTCTGCTTTTGACTGACCAACCTCCAACTGTACTTCAGAAGTTTCGCCTATAAAAAATAAGTTCTATTTTCATTTCTCTCCATATTAACGAAAGTTAGAAAATGTTATTAAAACCTCTTCTATTTATAGAAAAAGGGACCGATTTACTCAATTAATTGTATGTCTTATAGTTATTCTTTCAAAAGTGACTTGATTTTTGCTCATCAGATTCCATTTGTGCCATTTGTGTAGCATCTAATACGAGTCTAATTATGGGGGGGGGGGGGGGGGGAGGGGCTAATTTGTTTTTAAGAATGTGTTCAAAATCGCTTTAGTCAAAAACATTTAAAGAAGTAAAAATGTGTCTTTAAATTCAACCATGCTCTCTTACTTTCAATTTGGATGTTCACGTCACTTGGGTATATTTTATTAGGCTTTTGTATTAATGTAATTCTAAAATATCCGTCACCCCCGCACTTCACCGGATCCCCAAGGATCCTTATCCTGCGTTGAGGGTGGGACACGCTGATTTGCCACCGTCCTGCTTGAACCGTGGTCGGCAGTAGGGTGTGATTAATCTCCATGGCGTTTTGAGTTTGCAGAAGGTAATACTCGGGTTTGAATTCCATCAGTAGAGTCGAGTTGTAAACGTCACTAGCGATTTTTTCTGAATAGTCACACAATATTTCTATCGTCGTATTAAATTTCAGTTTTTTCGCTGCTGTAGTGTCATTTGGAATCAATATACATTCTACAATATATAATAGTAGCTGAGTTGCTTAGTGGAGGTACTTGTATACATTTAACACATCTCTATTTTGATGTACCTTATTTCCAGATAAACAAAAATTTTGTCTAGCTATAATTGTAATAACATGATATTGTTTTTTGTTCACAATTTTTTTTCTACATGTAACAGCACACAATATTAATTAAAGCGTTAGTTATTCATCTACTAATCATGTTATCAAAACCCTCTTCAATCAAAGTAACTTTTTCTTCACTTTCTAACCAAACAATACACAATTGGAAAAATGTTAATCAATGGTTATATCGTGAATTTAAATTGTTTTATTCTTAACAACATTTAGTGTCCAGTATAACTTTTAAAAAAATGAAACATGTTGTTAAGATGCTTTAAATTAAATACATATATGTATAATTAATCCTAAAACATTAGTATCTTATCAAACTGTTAGCTTTGTATATCATAGAACAAATTGAATTACAGTGCAAAATATGTTTAAATATTTAAAAATAAGTTATAAAGGAATAGTAATGTAAATGGAGATGTGAGTGTTTGCTATTAATCGAAGATCATCCCTACTATTAAACGTCATAGAGTCTAAGCACGTGCCAGGCCAGCAAAATGTGAAAGTGTTGTTGGAAACCCATTTTTTTTTTATTATTATGAGTTTATTCTTACTAGAATTAAATTGTTTTAAATAAAATTGATGATATCTATTGAAAATACTTACGAAAGTCAACGGATGAAGCACCTGAAATGAAAATATAAAAATGCTCACAAACACAATTATTTTTTTGGTCACTTTGCTCTCTCTCTCTCTCTCTCTCTCTCTCTCTCTCTCTCTCTCTCTCTCTCTCTTACTTGTCCTTGTGTCCTGTGTATTTTCGTACTCAACAGTCACCACAACCACCGCCAATATGGCCACAGCGATAAACACTGATGCTATTATAAACCGGGCGGACTGTTAAAAATGAAAGTGAAAATGAATCAAAACTTGAACGAATACAATGTGTAAAGTAAAATTCCACTTTATATTTGGGTTAGTTGTTTTCAGTAATAGTATTTTGCTTCTATTGTTTTCTTGTTATTTATTCTATTAACTGAAAATACCCTTGAATATATTTTTTTTTATTTCTTTCAATTATAAAGTTTTTAACATCATTTATTGTTGAAGGCATTACACCAATAGCAACGCAATTGTTTCATTGTATGGCACACAACCCGACAACAGATGTTTTATTCAATTTTCTTAAAAACTATTTCAGAAGTTATATAAAATTGAATTGTATATAGAGGTAAAGTATATAGTAATATATAATTTTAACTTAAGTTTGATTTTCAAAAATGTGTGATTTTAACTTTCACTTTTTTTTCTTAATTTATGAAAAATTTACTATGAAAAAGTTTTTCAGTGACAATATCATATTTGTCCTATATGAAAATAACGAGAGTGTTCGAATTAATCTATAAAATTTAAAGTACTCACGTCCATGTAACGGACCTTCTTTTTGGGTTGTTCATCATCGTCGTCCTTCTTTTTGGATTTATCCTTCGTTTTAAAAATCATAACAATTTAGTGTTATATGGTTCATCGATTTTACGTATAACTATTTGCTTTGAGAGAGAGAGAGAGAGAGAGAGAGAGAGAGAGAGAGAGAGAGAGAGAGATATTTACCACAGGGTAATCTCTTTCGGAAGGAGTGTAGGGCTCCTGTGAAAAAGTTATTTCCTCTCTGTCTTTGTTAAAACCAATGGAACCATTTCCTAGAGTCCTGGAGTCCTTGTTAGTCTGTAACTGAAGACGAATAATATTTCTTAAAATGAACGTATTCATTTCGCATATTGTATTTTTGTCGGACAAGTGTTCCTTTGATGAATAAATTATGCTAATGATGATGCTAATTAAAATCAAATCCATGATAACCCGTTGTAAAGCATATGCCGCCAAATATTAACCCTTAGCGCTATGGAAACTGCAACTCCTTAAAATTGGGGCAGGGGTGTGTTTAGAGTTGTTCTAACCTTACTGATATGTACAATCCTACTACCAAAGACAAGTCATTGAAACAAATCGAAAAACCATTACAGAATCAGCTAGACTCTGTAAGCAATGAACATTTGGCATAGCTAGCCGGTCTTTCGGCCAAGATGATTTTTAGGACCTCCGTAATCCTACAGCATATAAGTCCTGGGTTGTTAATTTTTTATATATTTATCTACATAAAAATGTACATTAAATATTTATTTTGTACAGAACCAATATAATTGTTAATTTTTTCCCTCTACTCAAGCATAGAGTGTAAATTGTGTATATGTTTGTAATATTCTCTATGTTGTATAAACTACAACCATAGAGATAAAATAAACTGTTTATACTCGGTTGTATAAATAAGATTGTCATAATTCATGTAATCAAGAAGTTTTTTTACTGCCAAAGTACGAATGCATATTAACAGATAAATGTACTTACAGAACTAGGGTCCAATTTTGCGCCCGGGTTATATGAACTTGGTGAACCCGTGTGGATTTTTGAGAAATCTACAGCGCTCTGAAACGAAAAACATGTGTTAAATAAAAATAGTTTTTAAAAGTTATGATAGTTTGATCCTCAGAAAATGTTTCTTTAGATTGACGTCATATTTATTTATGCATATGGCATGACTTTCTCTATTAATAAGGAAAAAAAATCTAATAATTTTAGGCCTTTTGTCACGAAGTTTAAAAAAACCTTCATCGTTAAATGTTATACAGAACGGCTATATCAACATATCGGTGTTTCAGATTGATTTAAAGTTCATTTAAAAAATAGTCTTGGAATATAAAACGTTGTACATATTACAGGCACAATAGATATTGTATAAAACCCGGAAGACTAGTTCCTAATTCTCAAACATAAAAATATTAAATAATGTTCTGAGTGGTTATCTTAAAATGCGTCTTATAATTTGTTCTCCGAAGCTGTTTGTCTGTTTGTTTGCCATGCAACTTAGCTTCTGTTTGTGTATTATTATTTTTTTTCCTTTGAGAAAATTGATACATAGAAATTTAATTGAACATAATATAAAAAAAACAAAAAACAAATAAACAAAAAAACAGACAAACAAACAAAGAACAATAGCATTCACCGAAAAGTAATGCAAATTACTGTATTTAAGTTTTAGTATTCAAGTGGATTTTAAAAACGAAATAAAAGATATAGATTTATTTAAAAGGCTTGCCATCGTTGATTAGTGTTCAAACCCGGAAGATACAATTCCACAGATATTTAAACTCTTGACTAATGACGTGAGGTCTCTTTGTCTCGGCGTGCATAATACACGGACTGTAAAGGAAGGCTTACAATGTAGTAGTAAGGCAGTCATCATGTTCATTGTAAAATGTTTACTACCTTTTGTCCATCTGCATAATAAATTTGACTTTATAAGGTACCGACCAGGGTCGCTTCATAAAAATTAATTTTTTATTTGATTTCAACATGATAAAGAAGACTTAAAATAGGCAGTGCTTTAAATCAGAAGTAATAGTATTTCGTTTTGTAATTTTACACTCAAAAGGTCAATAGATAATGCACATATTATAGATATCATTTCATTTCTGTGGTTCAGCTTTCGTTGATGGTAATTTTTCGCGGGTTTCCAAATGACGCTACTATTTTAAGGACTTATCTACATCATTAATGATTATGTTCATTGGTGAGGGAAACTCACGAAATCCACGAAAATTAACCATCTACAAAAATTAGCCACCAACTGAAGCAACACAATTAAAGAAGGAGTCTTACCTCCTTTGTTTTTGACTAACACAATTAGTGATTAAAAATAGCAATTACAAACGACGTGATCATTTTGAAGTTTGAACAGGAAATCAGAACTTTTAAAGATGAAAGGATAATTAAAAAAGCATTTTTTTAATTCACAAGACTTTTGTGTTTAAAATTGAACATCCTATAAAAATGCATACATACCGGTGACACAGGCTGTGTTTTGGGAGTAATAGCTTGGACGTCATCGTAACTCTGCTGTGAATTATGCAAACAAATGTTAATTTTAAATTTTAAAGGTTAATTTTTCAGAGAGAGACAGGCAGAGAAAAACATATAGAGTATTGATTTAAATTGAACAAATTTTATCGTAATTTCTAAAATTTTAATACAATGCTTAGGAGATGCGTGTATTAGACTTCATAGGTCTAACTACCCCCCCCCCCCCCCCCCCCACACACACACACACACCTTATATCCTCCAGTCCATATATTATTTGAATTAGATCATATTAGAGTTTTTAAAAGCATTGCGACTGCGGTTTCTTATTAGATATTCTTTTTAAACTCTAACAAAATATGTTAATCGTTGTTTTGAAAAATTATGCATACATTTAATTCATATGCATTGCAATTTTGATCGATATCAAAGTAAAATTTTGAAAGGGCTTATTTCATTTTGTTTTATGTTAAAACTAATTCAAACTGATCACAAATTTAAATAACAATTTGAGACATGTTTTCTTTTTTAATTAAAAGACCATATATTAAGTTTTTATAGGTCAACAAATGTTGATAGGGTAGATTTTTACCTTTTTTATTCAGTGTTTTATTTAGTTTAATTAATGGACTGGTATATATGTGAGCAGTTGATCTACAATGTACATATTCAAACCCAATTTTTGCGATTGTTGTGGACTTTGAGCATAGTGTAAATTAAAAAGTTTACATCCAATGTCTTTTAAATATTCTTAAATGCCATTCAAATAGAGACAAGCTATTTGCATGATGCACTTGAATAAATCAATATTGATCTATCTGTACTTTGTTGAGTTTTTGAATTCATCTGTAGTTTAACATTCTAAAGATTTATCATCAGTACGCATGATCGCCTGTTTAAAAATTTGCCGTTTTCATAATTATTCAACTCAATATATATAGTATTACGTAATTTAGTTTATGATTGACTTCAATTGAAATTCCCAAAACTATTGGTATCTCCCTATGACGTATAAATGAAAGCGACAATGAATTGTTGCATTAGCCAGCATGGTGCATTCTAGATAATTTCTATTTAAGTGACTATTCAAAACACCCCGATCCCTCCCCCACCTGTTTCTTAAAGCAATCCCTCCCTCCCCAAGAAACGACAAGTTGATCACTATTAATAATGCTTTTTTCTCGATAATGCTCAGAGAAATCAAGGCTCCTTTCCTGTTCTTTTTAAAGATATTCCAAGAATCCATTAATCATCACCGCAAATAGATAGAAACGAAAGAGGAATTAAAATAGCACAACGTAATATAATTCAGTTTTACTTAAAGAAAAATAGCAGATTATTTAAATGTGTTGAATGTGTGTAGAATTTACAAGTCCAGAGCTCACGCCAACTAATGGCAAAGATCGAACTTGGCCAATATAACAATGAATCGTAATGACTTAAACTTCCGGGTTCTAAATAATTACGTCTATATGTTAGAATATGGGGAAAATTAATAAGTACACGTTACATTTACTTACCGTAGAATATACACTAGAGTTGCTCAAATTAAAATCCGTTATTTTACTATTTTGATAAAAGTCGGAAACTTGTCCCGTGGCCATTGCTTTGAAGCGTTGGAAAATCAGGAAGCAAACATGTCGAATAAATTTTCGTCTAAGAATGATATAAATGTAGAACTCGGGTGTTTGACTGTTGGGTATATATGGAAATTTAAAAGTCTCTTTTATTAAATCTAAAGGGTTCTGCATGAACGAATACGCATTCAGCAGTTGGCAAATTCTTTGTTGCTTTAAATATTGCATGGTTTGAAGAATACCTAGTAAATGAACCTATAAATAGTCTGTTTCTTTTGAGAAATGTTGTCAACGTGTCTGAAAATGTCACGCACAAAAGACGGTAAAAATGTTTTGACTGGTGATCATAATTTGTGAATAAAGAGTAATAATACATACGAAATCAATACTCGATTTTAACTTTTAAAAATGTCTTCAGAAGGGAAGATGTTATAGAATATGGAGATAGAGCCAGAGAAACAGAGAAACGGACAGACAGACAGAGTTTATGGGGTTTAGAAGAAAAGGAATACTGTAATTTTCATTATACATGCCTAAAATGCATATTTTAAAGATTGAAATTCTATACATTGAATTATTCATGATTATACAGTCGTTGGTCTCAACAATGCACGCTATTGTTGTAAAGGAACGCATGCACCCACACATGGTGTAAATGGTTGATAGCGAGCTACAATTCATTAAAAAACCAAAACGTATTTTACTTCCTAGTTCTCTCTCTCTCTCTCTCTCTCTCTCTCTCTCTCTCTCTCTCTCTCTCTCTCTCTCTCTGAAACTTACTGATATATTTCTATCATTAAAATAATTTCTGTCCAAGTCATCAGCATCATCAGCATCATCAGCATCAAATAAATTTTCCATCTTTACTATGTAGAAGAAGTAACTACTAGAACTATCTTGTATATGGATTGCAGCCTTTGGTTTTCAAATCCCCACTAGCAGTGGCATCATTCTCACGACCAGGTAAACCATGTATTCCATACAGGTATAGTTGTTACCAGTTATGTTGAAACATCGTACAAGCTGTCGTATATCCGCTCCTTCTACACAAACGCACCTGTAGACAGGACTCACAGTTAGAAAGCCTGTCATGGTTCGCTGATTCAAGGTTTTAAAAGTCTGCTGGACTATTGATCTTTGAATTAAAGTTCCTCGATGCACCAGCATTCTATTTGATGGATCGATCGAGAATCTTTTTTGAAATATGATTCCACAAAACAGTGATCAATATCGGCTTCCAGTTATTTTGCATGATATTTTTTTTGTATTTTTTCATTGAAATTGGAAAAAAATGTTTTGAGGAAAAACAGGGTATTTTAGATCTTAAGATTTGGTGTCAATTAATGGGTAATATAAATATGAATAAATAAATTCTAAAGATCCTTTGGTCAAGTATTTAATTTGTCGATAAATATTTATGAAAATCAAAATTGTAATTCTCTTTAAACTATAGATAAAATTTACAGAACAACATAATTATAGTCACATGCAGTACTTACTAAACAATGAACACTGTGCCGGATAATTATGCCAGTGCCAAGGTGGCATTTTTGCACCCGCTTAAAATGCAGTTTCGGAAAAATCCATGAATACCAAATGATAGACCATTGTCTAGAGAGTATATAACCACTTTTGTTTTTAGTGTGTTTCACCTGACAGGTGAGATATTTACCTTTAAAAATAATATCCCATCGGAAAATGATAATTCCCATAGGAGAATTGACTCTCCTAAAGGAAATATTGACAGTCCTATAGGATTTTTAAAAAGTCCTGTAGGAATTATATTTTCTATTAGACAATGGTAATTCCTGTAGGAATTTGATTTAGACATGTAGTTTTCCTATAGGATATTAAATTTTCCTATCGGAATTGAAATTCCTATAAGAAGTTCTTGTAATCCGATAGGAAATTTCAAATTACCTATAGGAATATTGAGTTTCCTATGGGAAAAATTATTTTCCTATATGAATTTATTTTTGAAAGGTAAATATCTTACATGACAGGTGAGATACACTGATTAACAAAGGTGGTTGTTAACTCTGTAAGCACTGGTCTATCATATGGCATATTTGAATTTTTCGATATATGCAGCTTAAGCGGGTGCAAAAATGCCACCTTGGCACTGGCATAATTATCCGGCACAGTGTTAATGATATTTTATAAAGAATTTGGAACGAAAATGATAAATTATAGAAAAAATTGCAATTTATCAAATTTTACCCGATTTCGATTGAAAAACACCACAAATTACGATTGGTATATGAATCCACAGGTCCGCCTTGCAATTATGATTTCTCCTTATGGGCGTAAACCAATATACAGTGTGCTTACGGCATTTCTTTATCTTTTGACATATTAACACGGCGCGGATTCAGTATTTTTAAAATCATAGAGTAGGTGCAAGAATAATTTCATTTCTGCGGGGGGGGGGGGGGGGGTTCCGAACCCCCTTTTTTGGGGTAAGAGAATTTGATACGCGTTTCGATTTTTCAGGAGAAGAGGTAACGATCCCCGCTTTGATCCCTTCTACACCCCTGCAGTTGTTATTGTCATTTACATTTAGACCACGTAGTTTTATTTTACCCAATTAGTTCCACAGTAAAATTTTGAGCCTCGTGCTGAAGGCCTATTTCCTAGAATTTCAATTTTTACAAAAAGACGCATGAATCATTTAATTGGTATTACTCTGATAAGATATTGCCCCTTCTAATGGGTCGAAATATTTCTTTGATATCTGCATCACTAAAATTTTCGCCGGATCTACTTATAAGTACTGGCTCTAAAAAGTACTGAAAGTGCCATTTTTTACTGATAATTTCTGATATTTACTGATATTGTACTGTTAGTGCTGAGAATTGCTGATATTTACTGATAATTTTACTGCTGTTACTGATAATTGCTGTTGGTTCTGATATTTACTGATATTTACTGATGCTTTTGCTGTGAGCTCTGATAATTACTGATATTTACTGAGATTTACTGTTGGTACTGAGAATTGCGTATAATTACTGAGAATATTTTAAGGCCCAAAACATTGTCTTTTAATTATTAAATACCACATATTTCAGATTTAACATAATTTATTTAATTATATATTCTTAAGTTTTATTTATTTGATATTTAGCTTCTTTTGAACTTCGGAAACTCACAGATCACATTTTAGACAATATTAGAAAGCCGGTCAAAAACTGGTACTTAAACTTCAGGCAGACTCCACAAAAATTTTAATTTCTAAATGCGGTGGACATTTTTTTTCAACAATCAAAAACCCCATAATTCTTAACATGATTATTTTTCTTTTCAAAATAGAGAGATACCCGGTCAGGACTTTATAATGTCTTTGAGGTTTTACTTCACAGAAAGATTAGCGAGGCAGTATCTGTGTATAGTATACATACTTTCAGCAGATCAAGAGGTTTGAATGTCGCAATTCAACCTTGTAAATTGTCAGTCTGGCACCTTCTGTATGACATTACGTAATATCCGTATACAGGAATCCATGATCTTGAGAATATTTATTCAAAGAGAAAAGTATTATTTTTATTGACAACAATATAAATAACGTATTAGAATGATTTTCATATTCATCATCTTATTTGTTCCGCATTCAATTGATTCAAAAAAGTTGGATAAATAATCTCTCTCTCTCTCTCTCTCTCTCTCTCTCTCTCTCTCTCTCATTAATACTTTATTCATGCACTTGTATGCGGTTATATGACCAGCGGCTATATAATTTTGAAAATAAGACACACAATTTAACTGATTTTCCTTAATGTATGAACGCTTAGATATTTAATCTCCACGCCTAAAAGCAAGCAGAAAAAAATATTTTGTATGTCTGGGATTAAGAAAAACCTCAGAACTAACAGAGAGCACTCAGACTATATACACGACAGGGTGACCACGGCAAGGTGTGAAAATTGACCACCTGTGTATATGTCTGGCAGTCGCTGAAAAGATTCTTTTTTATGTCTGGGATCAAGAAAACCCTCAGAACTAACAGACAGCGCTCAGAATATATACACGACAGAGTGACCGTGGCAAGGTGTGAAAATTGTCCACCTGTATATATGTCTTGCAGCCTCAGAATAAACAAATATAAATGGCCAAGAATACAATGTGAAACAAAAGTTTTTGATTTTATTTTGAAAACAAAATTAGTGATTATGGCCGGGATAAAAACATCTTAAGTTTATAATTATAAATATTTAACACGGTTCATTTAAAGAGTTGATCGCTCAAAATTTAGAATCATTAATAGATGTTTATCAATTACATAAAGTGGTTAAAATCTTTATAATTTTTTTTTTTACTATGGATTGTCCTATATATACAATGTAACACTGTAGTATCGAGTGGATTGGCGCACGGGGATGGGATATACAGCAATTCTGCAATTTCTACATTCATTTATTTATGTGCTGAATTGTGTTAATCAGCTAAAATAAAACTTAGAACAAGAACAGACAGAAAAAATATGCATTGAAATAAATAAGCAGATATAAGAAGAATAATCAAATCTAATTTTTGTGGTTGTAAAAAAGAAGTTACTGTTGATAAAACTTTAGTTAGATCTTACATATTTCTTTTTAAAAAATGCCCGGTATTTGTTTATCGATACTTTTCAATAAATATAATTTGCATGTTACAGTAATTAAAATTAATCTCTTAAAAATCCCCTGCCTGTAATTCTCAGTAATTATCAGCAATTCTCAGTACCAACAGTAAATCTCAGTAAATATCAGTAATTATCAGAGCTCACAGCAAAAGCATCAGTCAATATCAGTAAATATCAGAACCAACAGCAATTATCAGTAACAGCAGTAAATTTATCAGTAAATATCAGCAATTCTCAGCACTAACAGTACAATATCAGTAAATATCAGAAATTATCAGTAAAAAATGGCACTTTCAGTACTTTTTAGAGCCAGTAGTGATATATATATATATATATATATATATATATATATATATATATATATATATATATATATATATATATATATATATATATATATATATATAAGTCTTGACTTTGTCAGGGATCACCCTGCTTGTGATGATGTAGTTTTTTGTGCAAGTTTTTGATTCGTCATTAATAAATGATATTATTTCGTCACTGACTGTTTAGTTGCTTTTTTAGGTGAAAAATTTACAAGCTGCAGTTCATAGATGGAACAAAAGATTTGAGATTTTTGATTAAATAGGCTTTATTGGTAACTGTTAAGATCAATGTATGGGCATAAAGGATATTAAGAATATAATACCAGAATAAAAGAACTTCCTACAGGAATTTAAATTCCGATAGGATTTGAACAAATCTCCAATGGGATTTTAAAATCCAATAGGAAATTTTAATTTCCTTTAGGAAAACTACCTGTCTGAATCAGACTCCTGCAGGAAATACTTTTTCTCCTATTGGAAATATAAATATTATAGGATTTAAAAAAAAACATTGTATAGGCCGATTTTCAATATTTCCTGTAGTAATATTATTTCTCCCATTTTTTTCCTACATGATATGCATTTTTAAAGGTAAATATCTCACCTGTAAAAAAAAGTAAAAAATATCAATTTTTAAAGTCCTTCCGGTGACAACCGGAAGAAATGACTAATGAGCGAACAAAATAGTTTAAGTTTTCATAGAAAAGTCTATCATCACACAAGATAAGTTGTTCAAGTTTTTACCGTTGCGGTAATCTTGAGGAAACTCGAGACCGGAACCGGAGAAACGGAAGTGCTTGATGAAAATAAAAGCTTGTACTTCGTTTACATTTGCCTACTGTGCAATATTATATATCAATTTCTTTAAAACAATGAAAGAAGAAACGTTAAGTTTAAAATATCTTGATTTGTTTGAACCCTTCCAATGAGGAACGGAAATGACGGGTAACTAAATGACACCCAATAAATACATCTTTTGTTAGATGTCTATCACCCAAAAAACGCTATGTGTCTTGATCGCTTATATTTTCTGATATCTCAGGGGGAATAACATTTCAAAAAAGAAACTTTTCTGAGAGTTTTTAGATATCTCAGTGTAAGAAGAAGTTTTATGTATATCTTATATTGCATGGATAACGTATGTAAAGTTTTGTACTGATATATTCATTCCATGTAATATTTTAAAAATAATATTAATACTTAAATACATCAAATGACAAAAGGAAGCGCTGACGAACCAAACTAAACAGTATAAACACATTTACATACGTAGGACTTTCATCCCAAAAAATTTGAATGTTTGAGTATATACCATTTTAAAAAAGATTTTTTTGGGACAGAAAACGAATGACCGAAAAAAAAATTGAAAAAGCGAAGAAAAAAAATTCTCGAGGTATTATCATTTCTTATCATCCCAGAAAAATTCAGAGAAAAAATCGAATTAAGTATCCATCTGTGAGAAGTTCTTCTAACAAAACGGAGAAGAAAGAAAGAAAGAAAGAACATTACAATCTGTATAAGGTATCATATTGGAAACGGAAGACCACAGCAAAAATATTCTCGTTGCATACAAGTAGTAAGTCTTCCGTTCAATTGAAGAAAAGATGATATTTCGAATGAATTTTGATTCCGATGTCATTTTAAAAAGATTTATATGAATTGAAAAATTAAAAACTTTATCGAATCAATTCAATATAGATATCATTAGACGAAAATCGCAAGCGCAACTTACACATGTAGCCGTGATCGTTTAGAACAGGTCTGAGGTAATTTTAACACGTTTTAATGAGTTTATGGTAAGGGATATAACTCATACATTTTCATTGTGACACAACACAACTACCCTTATTTCATTTATGCCGTCGAAATTTATATGAAATCTTAATTGATATTATTTTTAATCTATTTATTGAAGAAATAACAGGACACACGCATTTTATCAATTTTTCACAAAAACGAAGTCCACATCATATGGTTTTGAATAGAGTTTTAAAAACGCCAGATTACAAATATACTACATTGTAAGATACGTTTTTCGTGGACTTTGAAAGGTTTCAAAAATGATCTTGTCACTTACGTAATATAGTCCAAGATAAAGACTTTTGTTGAATTTTATTCTTTTTTGAACAGTTCATTAGAAATTTAAAACAAATTGAATCATGAAAAAAAATATAATTAGTGATATTATTTTTTAACATTTAAAGCCTAAATTACAATAACCTACTTAATAGTTACATATAAAATGTACATGCATATTTTCACGAAATTATATACTCAACATGAAAATTTGAATAACTTAGATATGACTATTAAAAGGCACCTGCTTAACAAACTTTATCCTTCTCCATCATCTAATATTCATGGCCAATATTCAGCATCCAAGTCTTTCAAGTTTACAACTAGGTCCATATGCATTATCCTTGCAAGGTTGGTGAAGATAGGACAAGTTATAACTAAGATACCTGGATCTGCAACAAAAACCTTAACCATGTCTGCATAAGTCCCCCCCCCCCCCCCCCCCCCCCCCGACTTCCCGACTTCATATCGGTGGTCTAAAAAAATCTAATCTACATTACTTTCACAAAATGGCATTCACACTAAAAATCAGACTTAATCCGGTTATATTTACATTCAACTGTGTTTTTCCATTAAATTCTGCAATCTTTTAAATGCATCTAAATGCAACAACTAATCACTGCGTATGAATTTACTTGTAATTTACATACATGTAAGTAGTTCTGAAACAGTGATTTCTTTGTTATCGGTTCAAAAATACATTTCAGAAATGTTGTCAAAACACCACGTTTTACAATTCTTCACAAAAAGTTGACTTTATGGTTAAAAGCAAAATTTCAAGAGTTAATTTTCATAGATTATAAACAGTGCGACATTTAAGTCCGGACATGACAAGGTCCGGGCTTTTAGCTACCCTTTCCGTTGGACATAGCTTACTTTTGTTTATATATCTTGGTGGGACATTTTACTTTGATCCTATCATGTCAGCATGAATGTACACATTGCTCTAGTTTTCTTATAATTGTCTCTCAAATATCAAAATCCCATGGGATTTTGGTGGGATTTTTCATCCCATCTCAAACCCCACCAAAATCCCATGGGAGAAAAAAATCTTTGTGGGATATAAACTCCCATGGGATTTTTTCTCCCATCTTTGGTGTTTATAGGATAATTAATCCTATAAAAGGCTTTTATAGGATTTAAAATCCTATGAATGACCATGTTGGGATATTTTATCCCAGAGGATAAAAAGTCCTCTAAATATATCATCTTGATTGATTGTATGTTGGGGTTAACTAAACACTTATGATTCAATTGTCTGATCATATAGTCTAGTAAAAGCAATATTCAAACAACCAATGTATTAATTTATTAGATAATGTCATTATATCCATCTAATGAATTACACATGCTAAATTATATGTACCATCAATAACATATTCTTCTTGAAATGACTTAATAGAGCTTATAACAATAAGATTTAACAAATTCTGCGAAAATAAATACCAAAAATTACCAATTCTATTGAATATTAATGAAAATATTTCTGTTTATGTAAACCTATAAACTCTTACTTTTCACTGCAGCCAAGAGAATCATTTTCGTTTTAAATTTTGATTGATTGATATGATTTGATTTGATACTGTACCTCAGGTGAACCGGCATGACCCAAGGAACAAGAATATATATGATTTATGGGCGGGGATCTCAACTGTTTTCAAGATATTTGGGCACTTCCTGTTCAAAGCAAAAGGGGGGGGGGGGGGTCATGACCACCCTTGGAGCCCATGACCTATATACTATTTGATGCTCCTTGACACAAGGAACAAGAATATATTTGGTTTAGGGGTGGGGATCTCAACCGTTTTCGAGATATTTGGACACTTCCTGTTCAATGGGGGTCAGGACAACCCCCAGGGCCCATAACCTACATACCATTTGATGCCCCTTAACACAAAGAACAAGAGTATAAGTAGTTTGGGGTTGGGGATCTCATGGGAATTTAATGAGATATTTAAATTAGGGCACTTCCTGTTTCAGGGGTAGACGGAACCACTCCCATATGGCCATAACCTATATACCATATGATGCCCCATTACACAAGGAACAAGAATTTATATGGTTTAGGGGTGAGGAGTCACGGTTTTTTAAATATTAAGTAATTTCCCAAACCTCGGGGTTGGGGAATATATATAGTCCCCAGAGATCATATCTATAATGTACCATGTATTGACCATAATTAACACTCAAAATATTTAGCATTTGAAAAATCCATGTCAATATATTTAACTGCATGTTTTCAAGTGATAACCATTTACAATATAGTGTATAATTTTTCCCTACGGATTCAGTGTTAGACTCCACCCCTATTTGACCCCCAAAACTATGGTTGCCCAACCCCAATTTAAAAACAATAAATTCAAAATTTAAAACAGGGTATGCAGGCCTATCATATTCTAGATCTAGAGTTGTGTACAACTCTGTTCATGCAGCCATCTCTGAGAAAAGCAATGGACAAGTTCAGAGGCAAGAAAGAAGAAAAAGAAGAAACCGCTTTCAAAAACAATGTCTCCAAACTTCTTTTGGGAGACTTAATTACAAAAGGTTACACAATGTAAACAATTATTTTTATATAAATACAGAAGGAGAGTTTATTAATACTCCCTCTTCGGTTACATGAGTATAGAATAGCCACCACTTGAGTGAAATTTGGCCTTACCCAGAAAGTTGGAATTTCCTATTCTGATGACAATTTATAGGCTTAAGTTAATTACTGAGATAAGAATAAATTAATACTTTTAAAACGGTTTTTATCAATTTAATCATTAAATTTATAAATCTGCAGTGAAGTTGCTCTCTGGTTTTATGAAATAACATTAAGAAACCTGACAAATTATAAACCCATTTTTTTTTTAAAGAATATGTTTCTTTCAAATGTAGTACAAATGTAATTACATGTAAACAAATGTAGTTATCATAGTATCAACCTTAAAAACCCAAGTGTATGTATCCTGTGCAAAAGTGATATTTAAGATGTTTTTACATTAGTTAAAAAATCATCTCCCTTCTTTCATTACGTATATACATGTATGATATGTAAAGGTACACTTGACCTTCAAATAACATCTAGCTACTATAATTACGGTACTACTATTGAAACGAACAAGAATCAACATATTTTTACCCTTTTATTGTATATATATATGCGTCAAAAATGTAGAAATACATGTAAAAATTGAACATTTTTCATGAAATTCTTATATATATATCCATCTCCAGTGTAACCCTGGTGTGCTTTAATTTTATCTAAATTAAAGGTAGGCATATCATACTTGTAGGTCCTACTGTTTATCAAAAGGAGACTAGAAACCAGAATAGATAAGATATTCACTAAATATGATTGTTAACTTCCATTTTCATGGAAAGAAAAAAAAAAAAAAAAAAACACATGCAGGATGGCATGTCTAGATGTGAATAAAAATGCTACAAATCATCCAATTTACCAAAAAAGAGCAATTTCTTAGCATCAGTGATGATTATTTCAAATATGTGTAAGAAATGACCCAAGAAAATTGCCACAAGTTTCATAATATTAGGTAAAATATTTCAAACTTATAAATGCTTTTTCTGACAATCAAAATATGGGGAGTGTAATACATGTAAGAGTATTTCTAAGTGATTTGATGCTTTTATCATAGTAATATTATGTAGATGTATGTAGTACTGAATAAGGTTTCTTATTCAAGGAGGTTGAACAACAATTGATGTCTAAAAGATTAAGTTAATATGTTTTACTAAAGGAGAGCCCCATGAATCTGTGTTAAATAGAGGAGTGGGGAAATGGTAGGTTCACTTAAATGGCTATATTTTTCTTATACCTCAATGGAATTGGCAATATGATGCATATTTTTTCTCAGAATTGCATAAGCTTTCTAATTTCATCTTTTCATAGAATTTTAGTGTAAATTAAAGAGAGCAAGTCAGACAGTTTTGGATAATAATGGGAGTAACTCCCTCCTAAATTATTATTTTATTTTTAAATAAAATATGTTTAAAGATATTAATTGTTCCTCTGAGTTGGGAATTGTAACTTATTTTTTAAAAAGTGTTCATCCCACGGGTACATAATTAATACTAAGGAAGTTTTTGTCCCATGCTTTTCCTTTATAAAAAAAAGTCATTGCCCCATGCCTGTTAAATGAACTGGGTCCCATCATTGTGATAAATTTAAGGTTCTCAAAAATTATAGCTCATACAGCCTCAAAATATTAGATTTGCTCATCTGACTTATATTGGAATCATTATTATATGATTGACATTTATTAGTCAAGATTGTTTTAAAATATTTATTGAATGGCGGATCAGAGGCTAGAACCCATTAATTTCTTAAATAACATTTATTTATTATGCAGTTGTATTATGTTGGTCTCAGTGGTACTTTTATGGATATTGTAAGGTTATACTACAAACACTTAAATGTTTATTCAATAGTTATGTTACATATTAAATTTTTCCTAATACTCTACTCAACAATGCTCAATGAGCTTAAATAAAGCTCTGAATATATACCAGGTACATGTATTTGTAACCATGTTCAACAACTCTCTCTCTCTCTCTCTCTCTCTCTCTCTCTCTCTCTCTCTCTCTCTCTCTCTCTCTCAGCTCTCCTAATGAATGATTCTGGTTTGTTTCAAAGTTAATTATGAACATGATTATATATACCGGGTATGTTCTCTTTCTCTCTCTCTCTCTCTGAAAATTTTTGGCCATAGGTTTTAAAGAATTAATTCTGATTTTTAACTTGCAGTTACCTACATGTAGTACTTAATTATTTCTGATCGACTTCTTCTATTCATTGACAAGATGTTTTAGTAACTAAAAGCCTTGTATTTATGTTACTCATTATTTACTGAAGTTGTTGTCTTTCTGGGCAGTCATATGGTATATCATGTACATATAAATTGTTGTTTGACAATACACATATTAAAATGTACATGTAGTAGTGTGACAAGGACTATTCATAAAAGCACAATGTCTATTCTAGATGATGTAGATATACTAGCTGGCAACCTATGAAAATATGCCCCCATGTACTTCATGTATAATATATATTAACTCATTTTATTAGCAAACAGCAGTTAGAACATGAACTAAGATGGCAAATGGATATCCACATTAAATACTCCTAAATTAAGAACATACAAACTATCAAAGGAAAATTTTTGCCTAGAAAATAACATCTCAATGAACATTCCTAAACATATTGTTAGCTAGATCAACAATGGCACAATTTCGGTGTGGGGTATACTACCCCTGAAAATAGAGACTGCACAATTTCAGGGTGAACTTGTCTAGACTGAGTGCACATGAAAACTCTGTAGACGAAATACATGTAGAGGACACATTCCAATTTCTTCTAAAATGAACTAAGATTACAATCTCAGAAAAAAACTATATCAAATTGTTATTTTTCTAAATAATCTCTCTAATTTCTCTAGTTTCTAAATTCAAACTCTCATTTGTAATTTCTAAGACAAGCTGCAAATTTTATTCATTCTGCGTTTTAATTAAGACAAATTAAGTTCTTGCCCATGCATAAAATCATAACTTAGTGTTAACAGTGACTTATCATAGGTCCAATGGGCAGGTGTTTGATTTATGTAATTGTATACTACTCAGTTGTAAAAGATACACATGTCACAATAATAAATGATTTACTTACCACGGTACTTACATATAACTTCAACCATTCAATCATTCAACGGACTTATATAAATTTGAATTAGTTTGGTAAGACTATCTTAGATGTCCAGCTCAGTCAATTAAGTTATTCAAGTTTTTACAATCCTCATATGGTATATGATATATATTACATCAAATTAATAATTTTTGGTAAAAATATGCTTTGCATAAAGACATTAATAATTGATAATTTTATACACATGTATAATATTTTTGGAAGAATATAAGTTGACATATTTGTTTACTTTGAAATAGGAGTAGTAAAATAAGTTGACTATAAGACAAAAACGGTTCCTGAAAAAAGTCTTCACCCCCCCCCCCCCTCCCCCAATGAGAGAATGCAACAGTGCACAGTCTATAATAGACATGATGCTAGACTATATATAAATGTTTTTTAAAATGTTGCCAATTATACTAATGACAAATTTGAAATATGGATCTGTTCATATTACTTATAAATATTTCCTTAAAATGAAAACAATACAAGTGTAGTAACAAAACTGTATTTAAACTTTATCAATATAGATCAATGCATATAGTTTTGTGAATGCAATGATTTGTATTATATTGACTATATGTGATAATCTACTCTTTCAACATTTTATTACTTGCACATTCATTTCATTTATAATATCATTTTAATAACTTTTAAATATTGTGTTGATGTCAATTTCAAATAAGCTTTACATGTGCCAGCTGTGTACATGTAGCATTATAAGTCTTTGTTATGTTCATTATGAATTCCTCATAGATAAGTCAACTGACCAAGGAGACACATTCTGTGTATACCTAATTACTATCCCATTGTCCTAAAGCATCTACCAATTCACATGGCAGTATCTACAGGTGTCAGTCTGTGTATATTAATTAGCACCCTATTGTTCTACAAAGAATGGAGATATACATGTGTAAGACACGTGCGAGCAGATACAAGATTGAACAGAAACACGTGACACAGGTGAACTCGCTCGAGGCTAAAATTGGATGAAGAAAATAATTAAGAACATACATGTACTTACTGCTCATGATAGCAAAATTATTCCCCTCGTTTGTCTTCACTCCACTTCCGAGTTTTGGAAACTGGCTGTGAACCAGTTTATCAAGTTGCATGATAAAATGGAAATTTGGCACATACAAGGAGTGAATTGTGAATATTTATATTAATTTTGGATTGTTTTTCATCCATTTTTAAGGTTTTGCGTTCTTATTTTTTTTTTACTGGAAGTTCAGAAGCGAGAAATTTTACCGAACACTTATCATTAAGGTCTTCCGTCTCTACGAAATCAAACACGGTTTTTATTACGTGAATGTAAACATTATTAACCAATTTTGTTAACTGTTATTCGTTACTATCAATATTAATGAATCAGATAGCTTTTGGCATTAGATATTTACGTGGATCAATGCGACATATATCATTTTAAGTAAATGGTAGTTGTCTTGCCAGTGAGACACCAGCGTCCCTGGTTTTGCTAATCCCGTTACAATGCCATCCCGAAACGAAGATTATTATATTCACATTTTGCCAATCAATACAAGTGTGCGTAAGTTTTAAAACACTGTAAATTATCGGGCTTCTTAACATGTATTAAACGGGATGCCACAAATTTGGGCTGATCATTCAATTAAATTATTTCGTGTGAATCCAAGTTAAATGCAATACATGCATGATTTTGAGAATCATTTTCAAGAATGAACAAGTGTGTCGGCTATAATGAAAAAAATATCATTGGTTTCTAATTAGAACATATAAATGATAACGAATTTCAAAGCTAATGCTAAGCTGAGTATCAAACCGGCAGTGACAAAACGCGTATCATTGACCGGACGGACCTCTTTGAAAATTTAAATTTACATAAAGAAATATCGAAAATATGCCTCTGACCCCCTGGCAAACTAAAATGTCACTACGAACCCCCCCCCCCCCTCCCCAAGGAGAAAAAGCTGGATCGGTGCATTCCATGTCAGGCGGTGATATACATAAATGTCCCTGGTAGTACTATAAAACATCAAAAAGTATTTATTCAAATTTTGAATAAAGAACCATAACAAGGGGTGAAATACTCTATATTTTTAAGAATATATTATTCCGAAGAAAAAATTAGCTTTACTTTTATTGATTTTCAGTTTATTTCCTTTTTAATAAGATAGCCTTACCTTTTATTTAAAAAAAAACCCAAATATAATTAAAGCGCGAGTGGCGCAGTGGCTGCGCGGAGGGCGATATAAGTAGCACTAACGTACTAGCGTGGGATCAAATCACGCTCCCGGCACTGATTTTTCTCCAAAATTTCTTCATAACAAGTTTATAATTGAGAGCAAAATTAACCACAAGCTAAGCAAGTTGAGAGAAAACAAAAATCTAGACAAAAACACTGACTTGTGTGCTGTGTACACAATGACCTTCTCGATATACATGTACATACAAAACGACATGAATACAAAATATGTACACAGATATACAAAGCAAATATATAGGAATTGGTGAATAATATATTTACTAATTTAGCATCACAAATAAAGCTCTATGAAATGGAGTATTTACGGTATGAATGCTAGCAGTTTGATATTATAGAAAATTATTTGTTGTACTTACATAATATAACTATAATTAAGGCGACATATTCAACATTATTTTATTAATTTGCTTATTCAACATGCGGAAGAGAGGTTACGAGATCAACAGGAAAGGAATTACCTTAAAAAGCATTACAAAATAAATTCGATTTTGCAGTCAAAAATTAAAAAAATTGATATAGCTCTGATGTTTTGACGTATCTAGTTATTTAAAGTATTGTAGCTTTAGAAATTTGTATCCTTAATTATTTTGTTACAATCAAGTTTCTTTTTAAAGGATTTTGGCTATTCTCGTGGCCTTTTTTACCGATGATTACGATATCTTAAATGCTTGCATGGACAGATTGATGTTCATTATTCAGTTGTTGATTACATAATCTCCCTTCACACACGATTGACCCGAGACGATGGCGCAGGTAAACCAACGAAGCTACTGCTCCAGACACGTGTGTGTCTGGGGTATGTATACACATGGTACACGAGTCTGGTGAACAAAGAGGAGGTTTCACACCTCTAGACTAGTAAATTGATTTGTGTATAATTAGCTACTCACTTATTAACAGCTAAAACAGAAATTAAATTAGACTGTGTAAAATAAGCATTCATTAGCTAATACACGGGTATAGTCCGTCAATCAGTGGACAAAGAATGCATGCACGAGACTATCAAAAAGAAACTAATGTTCAAAATATGCCTTAATCGTTACTTATCTTTTAAAAAATGACAAAACTCACAATTCAGCAATTTAAACCTTGTTTAAAAAATGCAATCAAGTAATAATGAAGTAATAATTTCGGAAGTAATTACGTCCCTGGTCTTAATTTCTTGTCCAATAAAGAACACCTTTCTTTCGAGCGCTATAGTCAGCAATTTAACCTCAAATAGCTTAATTAAATTGTTATACTGACACTGAATCATTATTTAAACTGAAAGAAACTTTAACATATCTTGACAAAGGATGTAAATAAGTGTAAAATTAAATTCCATTATCGTATTTTCAAAGAAGTTACGAGACAAACTTCATCATGCGGCCATCTTGGACTTTCGCCTTGATCCGTTAATAATCCCTCGATTGTTTGTTAAAATGTGCATGCTATTTTGATTGTTATAAGTCCGAAATCAATATAAAAATGAATAATCGGGCAATATTGATGTAATTTCGGACAGGTGGCATCGTTTTTTATCCCCCCCCCCCCAATTAAAAAACGATGCTACCTGCCTGAAATTACATCTCAGACTCATCCAAAAAATCTTGACAAGCAAACAAAAAAATAAAAAAAAAATAAAGGGGATATTCTTCTATATCCTTATCCGTGGGGGAGGGCGGGAGCTGGCGTGGTATATATCTGGAACTTCAATTTCACTCTTAATTTCCTTAATTAATACTTACATACTCCCCCAAAAAGTAGGGGGGGGAGGCTCCATGATAATTCAATTTTTTATATGTAAACATGGTAAATGCAAGCCCCCCCCCCCCCCCGACCGATGCTTCGTGCCTGAATTTTATATCTCATACGAGGAATAGACTCCCACGTCACCTTTTACAAAACATATAAATTTATCAATATCATTATTAATGTCATGAAAAAAACATCCGAAAAATGTTTAAAAAATAGGTTTCTTATAACAATAGTGCCTTGATTGATTGTCAATTTGCTACATAGAATACACATGTGATGCAAAATGTGTCACATATTTGAATAAATTCATGAAGCAAACGTTAACAAGTTTCCGAATTCGGCATTTTTGTTCGATAAAATATGGGTTTAAACTCAAACAACAGTATATTTAGTCATTCAGTGTTGATAAGGAAATTTAAAAAAAATGTTCATATATCGAAAAAGCAACGCAAGAAAACAAACAGTTATCATACGATATTCTTGTTTCTCATATTATAGTAGTTGACCCCGTGACGCCACAGTTCATCCCGCGCCAAATCGGCTTGATTAAAAATCGTTCTGAAGGTGTGAAATCGGGTTTTCCCCAAATATCTCGAAAAGTACTTATGCGACCGCAGTAAAATTTTCAGGATGTTTTTACACATAGATCTCCATTATATCAAAAATTGACCGCACTATACATGTAGGTAGTCTAGATACCGTTTGTCCCTGGTATACTTTAAAGCAGTACTTAAGCAAGCAAATAATGAGAGAGAGAGAGCGAGAGAGAGAGAGAGAGAGAGAGAGAGAGAGAGAGAGAGAGAGAGAGAGAGAGAGAGAGATTTCAAAAAATGAAACATTTGGTGAATGATTAATTCATATATAATTTCTTTTATAGGGAAATAATATTGTAACCAGTAAATTGAATTTTAAACAAAAATTTCACCTTTGTGTTTTCCTAGAACCGTACATCGCGGATTTAATTACAGGTAACAAGTCTTAAACATCTGGGGATATAATTACATGTACCGGTATATACAAAACGAACCACCGAGGGGTAAGAATATTAATCAAGGTGACAGTCTGACAATTTACGGGTTGATGTTTGCAACGTTGCCACCTTCGGTCTTCTGTACTATGTATGTCCATGTATTTTTAAAATAAACTTATTTGATCTACTGTTACTTACACGTATGCAGGTAATATACACAAGTACAGAAAGTCGCTCATAGCTGAGCTCGGTGCAACCAACCTATAGAAATAGCGTTTGTGAATTTATTAAACTTAGCGGCAATTTGAAGTCTTGTTACCTTCTTACATGTATCAAAACAACAACAATCACATTGAAAAAAAACACCAAACAGTCTCACTATAATGACTTAATTAAACTACAAAACTTGATACAGTTATTTTAGCATGATTTTGAAGTCAATATAAAACATTTTTTTTTTCCAAATGTTATATTTTACTCTCTTTTATTTAAAAAAAATCCGTTCAATGGGTAACAATGCGGCGTAGACAATCGCCGTTATTGACGATGTGGTGATGTGGTTCTTGTTCTGTGCACCTGACTCCATGAAACATGATATGAGATTGTCTTAGTATTCCGAATTCTTTTAAAGGGGGGGGGGGGGGGGGTAATTTAACAATCGGGTTCGTAATTCAACATAATTATTACACTCCAAGATGGAAACTAGGAACATCACTGGGAACATCAGTCTGATCAGAGTTGAGAAATGACTACATGAAGTTTATGAGCATTAGATATGAAAAAACGTCATCATTGGGTAAACATTTGGTTGCTTACAATCTGCATAAGGTATTTTTTGAGCGTTGCATTAGTACTGCACATCAACAAAGGTCATTCTTATCTGCTGAGGTAAAGAACTGCACCTGTTATAGACGCTCACCATCTATACACCATTGTGCCAAATACTCATCTCTGTTCGGGATGGATTTTTTATACACTGATTTTAGGTGGGAAGCGCCTATGGTAATTACAAGAAAGAGCTTTATAATATGTAATGAAATTATATGTTCCTAAGAGATAGATAACAAGAAAGTCTAATTAGATGGATTAAAAATGAAGAACCAAATAATAACTATTAATTGAGGATTAGAATCTGCATTTTATAGCAAACATGCACCTACAGTATTTTGGAAAATCAACACAATACATTCTCACATGTCTTTAAAAGATTAATATCAGATGAAAACATGAAATGTTTGTACACCAATCAATTACTATGAGACAGAGTTTAATGTTATGTGCAAATTAAGGTGAAATAACAAAAGAAAATAATTTATTATGAGAAATCATGAGAAGAATATCTGTGATATATGGGAACATTTATCCTATCTGAAAAATCATGGGATATATCCCATTTTCTTTATTATGTGGGATTTTTTGTCCTATATGGGAGAATTAATCCCATCTTTTAACAATTATGGGATTTTTTCTCCCACATGGGACAATTTATCCCACAGTACTTTTTCTCCCATGGGATTTTGGTGGGGTTTGAGATGGGATGAAAAATCCCACCAAAATCCCATGGGATTTTGATATTTGAGAGACAATTATAAGAAAACTAGAGCAATGTGTACATTCATGCTGACATGATAGGATCAAAGTAAAATGTCCCACCAAGATATAAAAACAAAAGTAAGCTATGTCCAACGGAAAGGGTAGCTAAAAGCCCGGACTTTGTCATGTCCGGACTTAAATGTCGCACTGTTTATATATTTTCATGCTCGTCGATCTCAACTCAACTGTCTATGTGAAAACAAGTTTAAACCCGTTTTACAAAACAGCTGTTCTTGCTGTTACTAATTTACTCTATCCGTGATCTGCAATTTATCTGACTATTTATTGAAGTAAATAATTGGTTTCACCAGTAAGGAAATGTAAATATAAGCATGGAATAATTTATTTTTGACGTCATGTCAATAACTGCCGTCAGTTGAGTAAGCAAATTATCATAACGCGCTAACGTGCGTTATTTAATTTGTCTGCTCATCTGACGGCAGTTATTGACACGACGACGTCAAAAATAAACCATCCAATGCTATAATACACACCGAGATGAGAACAGCCTTAGAGTAATCAATTAAATTACGATTACTTGTAATCAGAAGCATTTGTGATTACTTATGATTACTCAGCAACCTGTGATCAATTACAAGTTTATATGATTACTGATTACGATTATCCCATCCCTGGTCATGTTCAGCTTTAACTCATTGTTATAAAAATAATACAAAATCTGGAACTGGAACACACTTTGAAAGAATACATAAGGACCCTTGAGACCCTTAAAAAATTTCCTGGCTAAAAGGAAGTGCATTTCTTAGCATGAACATTTTCCCATTCTTCAAAATGGATTCTTTCTCCGTTGAAATGTAAGTGCATTAGATAAATATTTTGATTTGCTTTTAAAATGTAGATATTATGAGTGTATTTCTTGTATATAGCGTGAATAAGAAATGTTTACGTATCAAATTTAACAGATGTTAGGGACTGCAGCACATGTCGGAGACAGTGTTTGTAGGACTGTGTGAGATAGTGGGTACCTCACAACAGGTTGCCATCAGGAGGGAAACATGGGACATCAAGGAGTTGGTGGAGAGACGAATGATACCTCTTAATGGGGTCATGGGTATGTTAAGTGGAAGCATGAGAGAAGGATTCAGACTGAAGGGATCAGATTATGACATAATGTTCTGGCTTAACAACCACCGCGTGATCATGGACATGTCTCAGTCTGAGTATTACAACACAGCTAATACAACCTTGATTCTCTCTGAAAGTTCTGAGAGTCCACCAGGATTCACTTTACTCCAGTTACTGACACCATCAAGATACAAAATTGCCTTGTCAGCATGTGTCAGAATGAATGATAGGGTCTATATAACTAGTTCTATATACAGACAGTTGAGTTGTTCTTTAGCAATATCTAATTCTACTGTGCATGGACCCTGTGGTAGTGGTGTTAGAGTAGGAGTAGAATATGATACTGCTCATTGTCTTGTTTGTGACTTTTGGCCTCCGTCTGCCTCCTCATGGATAGACAGATGTCACTCATGGCCTGACCCTGAAGTTGTTGGTGACATTGTCAGAAATGGATGTCACTTTGTAGCAATAGGACACCCATTAGGGCCCCATGGAAATGAAGAATGGAGAATTTCTTTTTCTAAAGCTGAATATAAACTTGTGTCATCAATGAACCACTGTCAGTTTTTGACTTATGGACTGTTGAAACTTTTCTTAAAAGAAGTTAAATCAACAATCAGAAGAAACAAGTAAACTATTGTGTTCCTATCACATGAAGACAACGGTTTTCTGGGCGATTCAACACAACACATTGCCTCACTTGTGTCCACAAAATCTCCTGGCCGCTTTCTGGGTCTGCTTCAAACTCCTCATTAAGTGGGTGTATGAGGGGATCTGTCCAAACTTTTTCATCCCACAAAACAACTTGTTTCTGACAAAGGTCAATGGCTCAGCACAAAACAGATTGTTCCTACAGTTACATGAATTGTACAAGAAAGGTCTGGCCTGTCTGTTACAGAGTTCCTCTATCAGGTCCTACATCATGGATGTCCTGTACAATCCTAGACTTTCTATTTGTACAAATAAGAGTATGCTTAGGTCTGAAGTTGATAATGATGTAGACCTAGTCAAAGAGTCCTCATATGTTTTAGCTACAACTGGGTATCTGTGTCTAATAACCAAAATCATTAATTCGTTAGACCAGTTTATGGATTCACCAATGACACAATACCAAGTTGTAGCCATGCAAAAATTTACAGCCTTCATCCTTCAGCAAACTTCTTTTCGATTACAAACCATGTACCCTAAAACAGGTGTCAACAAACAAATATATATTTCAGACAAATTGTCCTGTCTCATGCTCAAATTAGCAGCTAAATTTGGGTATGTTTCTGACATGTTGTACAGTGCCATGTATTATTACAAGACACTCAGATACAGGGAAGCTTTATCTGCTATAGAGATGACAAAGGTCAAGTTAGCAGAGCCATACCTGATGTATAATGGTCATGTAGACAGAGAGAGGTATACTGAGGCTGTAGGGGGACAGTCCTGGTCTACAAAGATAAGACAGGCTGTAGCATGGGATATCACACTTTACAACAGCATCTGTTATATCAATGAACTAATACCAGAACAACAGTCGGCTCTACAGAACAGAATACCTGCGCTAGTTATCCCAGTGGTTGTGCTGTTACACTTCCTAGAGTTCTTGTGTTACAGACACATTGATACAACGTTATCACAAGCAGCTCTAGATGAGCTACAGGTCCTAGTCCACCTTGATCAGGGACTGTACATGTATGTAGATGTTTATAACAGAGACATCTCCTGGGAGATCCTGGGGGTCTGTCAACAGATCACAGGGAACCTCCCGGCTGCTCTATACTCATACCAACAGACGTTTACACAGTATCCATACCACAGAATACAAACTGTCACACAGAGGAGAATACAAGACATAGTTCAATCAACACAACACCAGTATATTGAGGATCTGCCTTTAGATTGAAAAAAAAATCAATATGTTGAAATTAAGACAATATTTGCACAGGGACAATCCCCCATCGTTACATTTCTAAGCAGTGTATCTGATTATATATAACTTTCAACTTTTAACCATTTCTAAGCAGTACAGTACAGTATAACCTGTCAATCTTTTAGCAGTGTATCTTTCTCTCTGGTTTTTTGGGGGTTCTTTTTGGCTTAGTTAGCAATACCTTGGGAGAACAGGCATACCAGTATTATAACAGTAAATTTAGATTAATTTACAACAATATGCTTGTATGCTTGCAAGCCAATATTTGATGACTGTCAGGAAATGTGCTTTGTTGTGATGTTTCATTTGTTTTGATGTTCAATTTGTTTTAATATACTATTTGTTTTGATATACATGTACCATTTGTTTTGATATACCATTTGTTTTGATATACCATTTGTTTTTATGTGATGAATTCTGTTACATATGAGTTATCCCATCGATATTGTAAAATTAACTGCTGTAGTAGAACCATACATCCATGCTCGATTTATTCTTTTATCACATGTTTAGCTCGATATACGGTATATATCACTCATGTAATAATTTTTTATATTACACTGGGTACTTTTAACCCACATGACGTTATAACACAAGACATTATGTAGGTTTATGAACTTGATTGACGTAGAATGAAAAGGTAAAAAAAAAATAAGTAGAAAAGTAAATGTGAAGTTTTAAATGCTGGTTTTATTGTTTTTTCATAAATTGATGAAGATATGATCTAAAATGAAATATTTGATTGTTGATCTTTAAGGAACTTTTTTCCATGAGTCAAGTTGTTGATGTCTTGCAGTCAATGTGTTGTGCAGCTTGGGCTATTGGTACTTTGCGGAACGGAACGGAACCAGTTAAGAGGCCCCAAAAGGGGAAACAAGATTTCTTTTAAACGTCATTATTTCAATTTAACTTATCGTAAATGGAAGATTGTTTTACAAATTTTGCTGTTTTAATGAATTGTGTATTACATAAAATATGCTACTCATTGCTCTATAAGTCAATACACGCTTCTTTCCCGAGAAAACCTAAAGTCACTAGTTGTTTTATGATGTTTGATTGACACTGTAAATATAAAGTTGAGGTTTAAACCAGACTCAATTAATCTGTGTGTGTAACGTCGATAAAATTACTTAAGTAATCTTTCTCCTGAATATATTTCTTCTGATTCCGTTCCGTTCCGCAAAATACCATTACCCGTGTGGATATTGGTATTTAACGGAACGGAACGGAACCGTTTAAAAATTTTGAAATAAAGGAAAACATCATAACAACTACTAGCTGTTTGTTTATTTCTATGTTCTTTTGAGATAAATGAAGCAAATCATTTCATCAATTCAAACATCTTGCATATGTGCATATCACTCCTGTGTTGTATACAGCTATAACTTTTATTTCATCTATGATACATTACTTACACGGATGATATTACTAGTTTGTTCACAAAGCTAGCAATAACGCAATGTGCATCCCATATTACGTAGAATTCTAAAATATAACGAGCACATTCGCAAGGAAAAAGTATAATATTCATCACTTACCTTCCGTCTGAACAATTTTCTTCTGGTTCCGTTCCGTTCCGCAAAATACCATTACCCGTGTGGATATTGGTATTTAACGGAACGGAACGGAATCTTTCAAACTTTTTAAATAATGGAAAATATCATAACAACTACTCACCGTTCCTTGAATTTTTTATCAGATTCTTTAAAGATGAATGAGTCTATCAATCAAATCAATTCAGTCATCTTATGTATTTGCTGATTATTAATTTCAGCGTTTGTGTGCGTGTGCTGCATACAACAACTTTGTTTTCATTTTTTGTTTATCAATTTTATATCATTGTCACGGCAGAACTAACTAGTTGGTTAATTAAGCTAGCAAAAACACAATGCTTATATCAAGTAGAATTCATATTATACCAAGATCATTCGCAGCGCAGGGATAATATCGATAAAAATACTTGATAGTCTTATTTGAAATAAATTTGAATGAATGTTGATATAACAAATGTTGTTACCATACTTATAAATAATTTTCTTCTGGTTCCGTTCCGTTCCGCAAAATACCATTACCCGTGTGGATATTGGTATTTAACGGAACGGAACGGAACCGTTTAAAAATTTTGAAATATAAAATATATCATAACAACTACTAGCTGTTTGTTTATTTCTATGTTATTTTGAGATAAATGAAGCAAACCAACAAATCATTTCATCAATTCAAACATCGTGCATATGTGCATATCACTCCTGTGTTGTATACAGCTATAACTTTTATTTCATCTGCATACAACAACAACTTTGTTTTCATTTTTTGTTTATCAATTTCATATCATTGTCACGGCAGAACTAACTAGTTGGTTAATTAAGCTAGCAAAAACACAATGCTTATATCAAGTAGAATTCATATAATACCAAGATCATTCGCAGCGCAGGGATAATATCGATAAAAATACTTGATAGTCTTATTTGAAATAAATTTGAATAATTGATGATATAACAAATGTTGTTACCATACTTATAAATAATTTTCTTCTGGTTCCGTTCCGTTCCGCAAAATACCATTACCCGTGTGGATATTGGTATTTAACGGAACGGAACGGAACCGTTTAAAAATTTTGAAATATAAAATATATCATAACAACTACTAGCTGTTTGTTTATTTCTATGTTATTTTGAGATAAATGAAGCAAACCAACAAATCATTTCATCAATTCAAACATCTTGCATATGTGCATATCACTCCTGTGTTGTGTACAGCTGTAACTTTTATTTCATCTATGATACTACATTACTTACACGGATGATATTACTAGTTTGTTCATCAAGCTAGCAATAACGCAATGTGTATCCCATATTACGTAGATTTCTAAAATATAACGAGCACATTTGTAAGGGAAACGTTTAATATTCATCACTTACCTTCCGTCTGCACAATTTTCTTCTGGTTCCGTTCCGTTCCGCAAAATACCATTACCCGTGTGGATATTGGTATTTAACGGAACGGAACGGAATCTTTCAAACTTTTTAAATAATGGAAAATATCATAACAAGCACGGCATTTATTCAATCTATAACGAACATGTATTTGTTACGGGAGTTTACGGGAGATTTAACGAGTTTGTTTATCAAATTAAAAATACACAATGTTTACATCCAGTAGAATTTTATATTATATCAAACATATTCTGAGGGATAACATTATTTCCAAAAATAATTGATGGCTTTATTTGTAATACATTAAAATAGATATTAATATAAGAATATGGATTCCATACTTATTAATAATTTTCTCATGATTCCGTTCCGTTCCGCAAAATACCAATACCCGTGTGGATATTGGTATTTAATGGAACGGAACGGAATCTTTTCCTTTTTTTAAAGCCATCTCAGGGCTTTGTTCGTACGATCAGTTTTATAATTATTTATAGAGATTAACTGCCACTGATCATGGCTAAATATACATTTACATGCTTTATATGTTAAAAATATAATGTGCACATTAAATGGATTGCATGTCACTGAATTTTCATATCCATGATACAGCAAGAGACAGATTATCATAATGTTGATTAAATGTGCTTAATCATGTGTCTCTGTATTCCGCTTGTAAGTTTGTGTTACTAATCAGTGTAGTCTAATTGCAACTTCTCGGGCCTTCCCGACAGGCTCGGAAAAAACATGAATGCATTAACATTACCGGATGTTAGAATTTTATACAAAATGGAGTTGCTTCCCATTTAAATAAGGATAGACTAAACAGCCTTGTGTGTCGTTTTTCGTGGTATAGTTTAGGATATATCGTTGGCTTTAATGAAGTCTATGTCAGATCTCAACAGATCATAGATTGTGTTGTATTTATATCAAGTTTTATAAAAATGGATGTTACCATGTACGCCTATCTAATACTTCCAATTGTGTCAATTTCAACTGTTACCCTCCAAAACAGGACTATTAATTTTTTTATACTGAATGTTTTAATTTTAGAGAACATTTTACTGCTTCTACATAGAAATGACGAGAATTATACAGCAAACCGTACGCGTATGTAACAATTTGTGTGTTACCCGTTGCCAAGGGAGTTGCTAATGCTGAGGGTAATATAACGGATTATCAACTGCGTCTAAACCAATCAGATTTCAGTAAAATGAACATGTACAAGTTATTCACATCTTATATACTAGTATTTAGTTTTACAGTGCGTACACATCATATATTCACTTCATTTGAGATTCAGAATATAAGTATAATATAGACACAGTCACATACCGAAGATAAAAAAGCACATGTACAGACAAGTGTATACACCGACAGACAGACGTATATATGCACAAACAATCTCGAAAACTTGCTTTCAAAAATTAACATAGAATTATAATAAAACAAAATATTCGGAAATGTATTTATTGGCCAATAAATCTCTCATCGACGGTAGAAACTAAAATATACATATAAAGACAAATGAATTCAAAGCACAAATCACACACCAACGCTAGATCAACATACAGACTTGAATCACAACGACAACTGATTACCCTTATGTCACGTCATACTATTACTTATTAGGTTAGTTACTGACTCACTACGCCTCGCCATCTATGAGATTGATCAACCCAATATATTTCCGTAGTGAGTCAGTAACTAACCTATAAGTGTTTTGTTTTCCCAAGGACTATCAAGCGACATGTTTATTCACAAATAGCGATGATCTACGCAAAGCCATGTACAAGATGTCTAACATCTCGTGCAATTTAACTCATTTAAACTCTTCAAAATTTTGCTTTCGATAAGTTTGGCAAGTATCTAGTACATTTCGGAAAGATGCGTTTATTATGCAGCGTACAGATGTAGTCAGACGATAGGAATAAGTAATTTTAACATTTTACAACCTATATATCGTCAGAAATCGTTGGAGAAACGGAAGAACTTGTTTAAAACATAGCTTGAAATGAGGACCCCCTATAAATCCAAAATGGCGAGTGTCGTCCCTTTACTTTTTTTAATGTACATTGAATAAACTTTTTTAACATGATTGAAACGGGGGGTTTCGGTGAATTTATTTATTGCAATACACAAAAATACACATAAGATTACCAATTTTAATCAATTTTTTCTTCGGGAACAAATAATTAGGAAATTCACTATCCAACAACCAAGCCCCTGTGATTAAAGTATTCTCGTGCAAAATGTGACATAAAGTAAGCATTAAAGATTTTAATTGACAGAAAACTGCAATGCGATAAGAATCTGTAATAAACAAAATACAAATAAAAATGACAGGTATTGGTTTCCATAGAAAAACAATCCAATAAAGTTTTCACATAGAATTAAGTAATGCAACATATCTTAAATATATTCTATAAATAAATTCATTAATTGAATAGAAAATAATGAGTTAAAACCGTAATCAATTGACTTTATTAAACTGACAGTACGTAATTATCAAGTTCAAAATGTAATGTTTGTCGACGAAATGGCGCACCATACTTGAAGCACATGGTAAACTAAAATCCATCGGTAACAAGAATATGCAAATCTAAGCATAGTTGACAATAAAGACAGAGGTAAATTACATCACTAGAAGATTAATAATACCTAATTATAACAGTCAAAACACTTACACAGTGGAATTCAAGGCTTACAAAAAACTGTAGTAATCGAGCGTTTAGAAATATGGCGCAGTACTCCCATAAACAAACAAGTCGTACACAAAATCTTTCGTACAAAATACATGTAGTAATCAAAATAAGATATGCACAAGACATAACAGAAATAAAAGTTAACGTTGTACACAAGATAAGCACACAAGATATTTATAATTTTATATTAATGAAATGGTTTGTTAGCTTGCTTCTTATATCCCAAAATGATGTTTTGATATTTTCCATTATTTTTTTTTTTAAGATTCCGTTCCGTTCCGTTAAATACCAATATCCACACGGGTAATGGTATTTTGCGGAACGGAACGGAATCATAAGAAAATTATTCAAAAGTTTCGTAACAACATTTGTTATATCATTATTCATTTCAATGTATAACAAACAAGCTATAGGTTAGCTTTTTAAAAAGAAAGTTAAGAAAGTCAGCCAGCGGAATATTATTTTAGGTCAAACGTGAATACACAATCTATTAAAATACGGGTTATGTAGTTTTCAGAAGAATGATAATAGGCAAGTGTATTTTTAGTTTGCACTCTTATTTTCATGTCTGTTTGCATATGTGCGGAGAGAAGCTTATATATTATAGCAAAGTCCTTCATTGTACGATTGCAAATCTACTTATTACTTAAAATTGTAATTTGCAAGATTGCACTCTGAATTTCATGGTCCTGTCGCAAACTACTGCCAATGCATTTTCTCTCCAATCTCACTAAGCTGATTCCGAAGACCCCGGCCCGTGAATGCAGACGATACTTATGGGCAGTCTTTCAAGATATATACAGTAAAACTCGTTTAGTACGAACACGGATATTGAGAATTCACGGATATAGCGAAGTCATCTTGGATCCCCAGCTATGTAAATCTAATGAATTTCTTATACGGTTATAACGAATTACGGATATAACGAAGTAATTTCTTAGGTCTCAGTGACTTCGTTATAACCGAGTTTTGCAGTATCCAGTTTGACCTAGAATCTTCGAGTTTCTCTAACAAGGACTGTCTAATTCCTTCCCAGAATTTTAATTTACGGAAGCGCAATTGAAGTTTAATCCCAACTTGATAAGTCAGCCCACTCATAAGGCTATCAAGTATTTATTTTTAAAAATGATTATAACCCTGCAAATGGATTTGATATAAACTTCGACTTGATGTAAACATTGTCTTTCGCTAGCTTGATTAACCAACTAGCTAATTCTTCCTTTAAAAAAATCGAATGATTTATTATATAATGAATAAATGTTGCCTTTGTAAAAATATGTTTCACATTTTAAAAATTTTGAAAGATTCCGTTCCGTTCCGTTAAATACCAATATCCACACGGGTAATGGTATTTTGCGGAACGGAACGGAACCAGAAGAAAATTGTGCAGACGGAAGGTAAGTGATGAATATTAAACTTTTTCCTTGCGAATGTGCTCGTTATATTTTAGAAATCTACGTAATATGGGATACACATTGCGTTATTGCTAGCTTGATGAACAAACTAGTAATATCATCCGTGTAAGTAATGTAGTATCATAGATGAAATAAAAGTTATAGCTGTACACAACACAGAAGTGATATGCACATATGCACGATGTTTGAATTGATGAAATGATTTGTTGGTTTGCTTCATTTATCTCAATATTCAAGGAACGGTGAGTAGTTGTTATGATATTTTCCATTATTTAAAAAGTTTGAAAGATTCCGTTCCGTTCCGTTAAATACCAATATCCACACGGGTAATGGTATTTTGCGGAACGGAACGGAACCAGAAGAAAATTGTTCAGACGGAAGGTAAGTGATGAATATTAAACTTTTTCCTTGCGAATGTGCTCGTTATATTTTAGAAATCTACGTAATATGGGATACACATTGCGTTATTGCTAGCTTGATGAACAAACTAGTAATATCATCCGTGTAAGTAATGTAGTATCATAGATGAAACAAAAGTTATAGCTGTATACAACACAGGAGTGATATGCACATATGCACGATGTTTGAATTGATGAAATGATTTGTTGGTTTGCTTCATTTATCTCAAAATAACATAGAAATAAACAAACAGCTAGTAGTTGTTATGATATATTTTATATTTCAAAATTTTTAAACGGTTCCGTTCCGTTCCGTTAAATACCAATATCCACACGGGTAATGGTATTTTGCGGAACGGAACGGAACCAGAAGAAAATTATTTATAAGTATGGTAACAACATTTGTTATATCATCATTCATTCAAATTTATTTCAAATAAGACTATCAAGTATTTTTATCGATATTATCCCTGCGCTGCGAATGATCTTGGTATAATATGAATTCTACTTGATATAAGCATTGTGTTTTTGCTAGCTTAATTAACCAACTAGTTAGTTATGCCGTGACAATGATATGAAATTGATAAAAAAAATGAAAACAGAGTTGTTGTTGTATGCAGCACACGCAGACAAACGCTAAAATTAATAATCAGCAAATACACAAGATGACTGAATTGATGTGATTGATAGACTCATTCATCTTTAAAGAATCTGATAAAAAATTCAAGGAATGGTGAGTAGTTGTTATGATATTTTCCATTATTTAAACATTTTGAAAGATTCCGTTCCGTTCCGTTAAATACCAATATCCACACGGGTAATGGTATTTTGCGGAACGGAACGGAACCAAAAGAAAATTGTTCAGACGGAAGGTAAGTGATGAATATTAAACTTTTTCCTTGCGAATGTGCTCGTTATATTTTAGAATTCTACGTAATATGGGATGCACATTGCGTTATTGCTAGCTTGGTGAACAAACTAGTAATATCATCCGTGTAAGTAATGTAGTATCATAGATGAAATAAAAGTTATAGCTGTACACAACACAGAAGTGATATGCACATATGCAAGATGTTTGAATTGATGAAATGATTTGCTTCATTTATCTCAAAAGAACATAGAAATAAACAAACAGCTAGTAGTTGTTATGATGTTTTCCTTTATTTAAAAAGTTTGAAAGATTCCGTTCCGTTCCGTTAAATACCAATATCCACACGGGTAATGGTATTTTGCGGAACGGAACGGAATCAGAAGAAATATATTCAGAAGAAAGATTACTTAAGTAATTTTCATCGACGTTACACACACAGATTAATTGAGTCTGGTTTAAACCTCAACTTTATATTTACAGTGTCAATCAAACATCATAAAACAACTAGTGACTTTAGGTTTTCTCGGGAAAGAAGCGTGTATTGACTTATAGAGCAATGAGTAGCATATTTTATGTAATACACAGTTCATTAAAACAGCAAAATTTGTAAAACAATCTTCCATTTACGATAAGTTAAATTGAAATAATGACGTTTAAAAAAAATCTTGTTTCCCCTTTTGGGGCCTCTTAACTGGTTCCGTTCCGTTCCGTTCCGTTCCGCAAAGTACCAATAGCCGCAGCTTGCAAATATATATTTTACAGAACAGATTGAGGTTTAACATAAGATCTGGTAAAATATATGATAAAAAGAATCTCTCATAATTTGCGATTCTTGGGGATAGAAAACACATAACCTATTGTATAAAATTCGTATACCATCGCAAATCATGAGTGATTCTAAAAGTATATCAAGACAGGATATAAATGACTTTTATTGGATTATTTAATCTATTTTATTTTAACAATGAATCATAAACATGTATATAAACCTACATATTTCCGTCAGCGATATTAAAATCTGTTTAATCAAACACAGGTGCTTGGGGACAGGTTCGACATCCCCCCCCCCCCACTCCCACCCCCCCCCCCCTCTCCCATTATATAGACCTACTGGACTTTATTCATTTTTTTAAAATTATCCTTTTAGGACATATTTCTAATCTAATTTATACATTCATTGCACATAATTAGCTAAAACAAACATTTTTTTTAAATCAGACTCTCTACATATATAATACAAGAAGTATCTAACTTCATCTGCCAGCCGAGAGGCACTGCCGATGAATATTTGTTGAAATGTACTATCAAACTACATCTCCCAGTAAAAACGGTGACTTTATAACGTAGCCCGATATATCCCTTCATTAAATATTTGCTTGCTATGCCCGTGTAAATATTTGTGTAAATTAGGACAGTTTTCACCGACAGGTTGCAAGATTTGAACCGATCCATCCAGAATCAACGGAAGTGAGGCTTTATCGCAAGGAAGATAACTCCGCTCTTAAACAGAGCAATTGTATGGCAAACTCGAAAAAAATCAAAGTACTGAAAGTACTGTTAGACGGTGGCGCCGTTTGAAAGTGGCATATTACATGTATGGAAATTATTGTTGTCGAAAATCCACAGCCAGCAACTCATACATGTACTAGCACAACTGGTTGTGAGTTACTCACATGGATAATTATGTGAAAATCGTAGTTGTGTTCACAATCCACACTTTACAAATGTTCAGTCTCTTTATCGTCATCTTTTGGGGAAAACCCATAGATTTATCACAGTAGCCTTTGTAGTATAGAAGTTTTTAGGGTCTTCCGTCTTCAGCGGAAGACCCTTCTATTTTTCTATTGTTTCTTTTTCACTTTTTAAGGTCTTCCGTTTCCAACGGAAGACCTTATTGTTTTCGTACTGTTTCTTATTATTATTTTTTTCCACAAATTTTGTGCACGCGATTTCTCAGAAACCATTCAGCTGATTTTGATCATTTTTTCACAGATGATTGTCAGAGGACATAATTCTAGACGTTTTTTTGAAATTTTGAAATCGTCACTTCCGGTACCGAGTTACGGCGGATTTTCTATCTTTTTACGACCTATTTTGTGCAGAGCTAATCTCAGAAACTATTAAAGATATGAATACGAAATTTTCAGGATAGGTAGTCTATAGTTTGAAGTTGAGCACTATTATATTGTTTTACGCCAGTGGCGCCATTTCATGGAGCTCGCCTAGGCACAAACATTGGGTACGAATTTTCATTAAAAATTGTCATACGTTTTGATCTGTATCTTTTTATTAGTTGACATTTTGTTAAATAATATATAACAAAAGTGGTAGATAATCAAAAGTTCTTTCCAATAAAATCATGGAAAAGGGACTGGCCCCTTTAATTAGGGACCAAGAGACTCGTAAAGTCTATTACGAATAACTTAAAAACGATAAATATTTTGTTATGCATTATAGAATCAAAGTTGTTGAACACTACATTATCGGTTTGAAAAAACTCATCGTCAGGCCCATGTTTGACGTAATTAGAGATTTTTATCCAATATTTTAATTTTTTTTTTTGGGGGGGGGTGTTAAATATAAAATTGTATCAATATTTCATGGTATCATTTGAAATAACAAAAAAAATTCGGACGGAAGACCTACTCGTTACTCGTAACGAGGTCGTATGTAGTTATTAAGGTCTTCCGTTTCCAACGGAAGACCTTATTGTTTTCGTACTGTTTATTATTATTTTTTTCCCCAAATTTTGTGCACGCGATTTCTCAAAAACTACTCAACCGATCTCAACAATTTTTTCACAGATGATGGGACATTATCTGAATTATTTATGTTTTTGAATTTTTTGTCGTCGTCACTTCCGATCCGGATTAACAGTCGATTTTGTAATTTTTTACGACCAATTTTGTGCAGAGCTGATCTCAGAAACTATAAGAGATATGACTTTGAAATTTTCAGGATAGGTAGAGCATGGTTTGAAGTTGTGCACTATTTAGTTGTTCTGCACCAGTGGCGCTATTCCTCGGAGCTCGCTTAGGCACGAAAATGGGGTACAAATTTCGAATCACAATTTTCATATGTTTTGATCAGTATCTTTTTATCAGTTGATATTTTGTTAAGACATATAGAACAAAAGTAGTAGAAAATCAAAAGTTCCATCCAATAAAATCAAGAAAAAGGGGCTGACTCCTTTAATTAGGGACCAAGAGACTCGTAAAGTCTATTACGAATAACTTGAAAACAATAAATATTTTGTTATGCATTATAAAATCAAAGTTGTTGATCTCTACATTATCGGTTTGAAAAAGTCATCGTCAGGCCCATGTTTGATGTAATTAGGGTTTTTATTCTATATCTTCAAATTTGGGGGGAGGGGGGGGGGGGGGTAATTTTGAAATTGTATCGATATTTCATGGTATCATTAAAACTATAAAAAAAAAAATCGGACGGAGACCTACTCGTTACTCGTAACGAGGTCGTATCTAGTTATTATTATTTTTTTCCACGAATTTTGTGCACGCGATTTCTCGAAAACTATTCGTTTGATTTCGACCATTTTTTCACAGATGATTGCCAGTGGTCATAATTCTAGAAGTTTTTTTAAATTTTGAATTCGTCACTTCCGGTTCCGATTTACGGCCGATTTTGTAAGTTTTTACGACCAACTTTGTGCAGACATAAACTCAGAGACCATCAGAGATGTGAATATAAAATTTTCAGGATAGGTAGACCATAATTTGAAGTTGTGCACAATGCAATTTTTTTAACGCCAGTAGCGCCATTTCTTTGAGCTCGCCTAGGCTCAAAAATTGGGTACGAATTTCGAATCAAAATTTTCATACGTTTTGATCTGCATCTTTTTATGAGTTGATATTTTATTAAAACATATATAATAAAAGTAGTAGATAATCAAAAGTTCTTTCCAACAAAATCAACAAAATGGGGCTGGACCCTTAAATTAGGGGCCAAGACACTCGTAAACTCTATTACAAATAACTTAAAAACGATAAAGATTTTGTAATGCATTATAGTAGCAAAGTTGTTAATCGTAACAATATATATCAGGTAAAATCCTTGCCACGCCCATTTATCACGTAATTAGGGATTTTTAGGGGCCAAAGTACTTAAACTTTGACGCAATATATCTAGAGAAGTAGACATATTTTGTTAAGCATTGTAGACGAGAAAATGTTTGCATTGATGATTCTAATCGATTCCATTAATCAAAATAACAATGTATGTTCCCATTAAGGATCTAGAGGGCTGGCCCCTAAAATATTCAATCATTTGTATCTCAAAAATGATCAACAATTTTAGATGGGTGTAAGAACAAAAAATGTTAGAATTCTTAAGACATTTTCAAAGAAATCAAGAAATAGGGGCTGGCCCCTTTAATAAGGGGCCACGACACTCGTAAACTCTGTTACAGAAAACTTAAAAACGATAAAGATTTTGTAATGCATTATAGTAGCAAAGTTGTTGATCGTTACAATATCTATCAGGTTAAATCATTGCCACGCCCATTTATTACGTAATTAGGAGTTTTTAGGGGCCAAAGTACTTAAACTTTGACGCAATATATTTAGAAAAGGAGACATATTTTGTTAAGCATTGTAGAAGAGAAAATGTTTGCATTGATGATTCTAATCGATTCCATTATTCAAAACACCAATGTCTGTCCCCATTAGGGATCTAGAAGGCTGGCCCCTAAAATATCCAATCATTTGTATCTAAAACATGAATAACAATTCTAGATAAGTGTTAGAACAAAAAATGTTAGTATTCGTGAGACCTTTCGAATGAACTCAAGAAAAAATGGCTGGCTCCTTAAATTAGGGGCCAAGACACTTGTAAACTCTATTACACATACCTTAAAAACGATCAAAATGTTGTAATGCATTATAGAAACAAAGTTGTTGATCGTAACATTTTCAGTTTCTAAAACTTAGTTCAAAACCCATTGATGACGTAATTAGGGATTTTAGGGGAATCAAATCTTAAATCTTTAATGTGCTGTATGTGAAAAAGCAAAACTCTTTGTTAAGCATTTTAAAGGATATTGACGATGGTATATAATATCTGAAATGGAGTGGTTATCTCAAATTTCATTGATATATTAATCGTATCGTTTAAAAATTGAACAGAAGACCTACTCGTTACTCGTAACGAGATCGTATCTAGTCTTCTTCTTATTTTTTTTTCTTACCGATTTTGTGCAGACGATTTCTCGGAGATGGCTGAGTCGATTTCGCTCAAATTTTCAATATTAACGTGCTTTTATCTAAAGCTGATACATCTTTTTTATTTTTTGAAAATACACTTCCGGTCAGAAGTTATCGTCCGTTTACGATTTTAAAAAGTCAATTTTGTCTGTCAGGTTTTTCAAAAACGAGTAAAGATATAGAGCTGAAATTTTCAGAGATGATAGAACTACCGTTTTTCTGGTGCACCTCGGTATAGAGAATGTCCGTCGTCATTTCCGGTCGTCACCGGAAAGAAATTTCAAAAATTGAATTTTTCGACTTTTTTATTTTTTCACTGATTCAGAAAATGTAATTTGTTTTAAAATCGATCAAGGCATTCTCGAGAAATTAAGCGTCAAAGTTCTGAAGCAGGAGTCCGAGTAGCTCAGTCGATAGAGTCGTGGACATGGCCCAGGCGACCCGGGTTCAAGCCTCGAGTGCCGCAAATGATTTTTTACTAATTTTCGCTAAGATCTACGTTTTTATCATTGAATTGAGAAGTTTGATCTAATCTAATCAAAAATCGGACGGAAGACCCACTCGTTGCTCGCAACGAGATCGAATCTAGTTATCTTTATGTTTGTATCTATATGTGTGTATCTATATCAGTTGACATTAAAACTCCGTTTGAATGACTCATTAAATATGTGGGTTGCCACCACATATTGAATGAATAAATCAAATCCAAACTGATTTCATCACAGTTCACCAAAATATTTGATTGTATAAAGAAGGGGAATTTTGGTTTTTTCCCTTTTGACCTTTGGGTTGACCCCGCAAAGGGGAACAACTTTTGAAAAGTGTGGATTGGACTATTGTGCTTTAAAGATATTGTAGATTTCTCAAAGTAACGAGAACAAATAAAGCTTTGGTATGATAAAATACTTATCAGGTTTTTACTGACTATTTGGGCATACATGTAGTATGTTTATTGTCCCTCTCGACAGCATTTTTTCTCAATTTCTTCACGGGGAAAAAGTTGCATCATCGCACTTGCTTGTGGACAATCACACTTGCTTTTGTCATCATAGTCAGTTATACATTTATTTGTACAGAAAACGGAGTGGTTTGCAAGAACCTGTTTGATAAAAACTGGTATTGCTTTTGGAATTAATGCACGTCATCATGTAACAGAAGAGTCAGTCAATATTTTATCTTCGACTGTAGTGGATTTTTTCCATTTGCTCACAACGAAAGTGAATAAAAATTTGAGAAAAAAATAGCATACAATATTCAGTCGCGGCAGTTTCATTAATCAACGTTTTTAAGTTCATTTGTCTTATTGTATTTAGCTATAGATTTATTCAAATCATTTGAATGAATTTGGGAAAGTCACATGTATATTTTATCGCTTCTCAGTACACTTTAACACGCATAGTTTATTTGCTTCATTAAACTTTTCTAGTAAACTTACAAGAAATATAGATTAATTATTCAAAATAAGTTTTTAAAAACACCAAACAAACATAATCCAAGTTAAACGCATGTTTTTCTGACCGTACAGCTGTGTATATAAATTTCATTTTATTCTTTGCATGTACTATAGTCTATACAATAGATCTAGGGTCCGCAAATCCCGGTAATATTTCTGGAAAGCTATAGTTCTATAGCTCAGCACAATACTACAGTCATCCATGAAGCACCTTTAGTTACCTTTTACCGCCATGTTTCATTATTTATCGCAAATATAGCATGGATGTATACGCTACGGCCGATGTAGCATTTCGTTGAGTGATGACACTTTCTAACCGGTGTAGGCTCGCCTATTTGTAAATGGAAACAAATATCGAAGAAAGCTCATAATAGAGTTGTACTCGCGAGTTAAAAATTATTTGAGAAGAAAAGGGGCGATATTTACGTACATGTGTAAATAATGTTATCTGTTTGCGAAAAAATCCCCCAAAACCAAAGAAAAGGTTCTCTAGTAGCAGAGACGGGCGCGTATGGATTAAAGTCACAGATTGTACTTCGCTCATCAAATTGCGTTATTTCAGTTTAGTGTGAAAAATTCGTCAGAAACTGTTAAGTGAACAAAATTATTATATCTTACATTACCGTTCACAATGTACCATAAATGTATATGGAATATTGCATGAGTTGAACCGATTGTTTTTTCTCACAAAAAAAGCTAGCGTTTGCTGCAAATTAGAGATACTAGTACACGAGCTGACACGCCGTGAAATCCATAAGACGTTTTACATCATGTCTTTAATCCCTTATTTGCTTACAAAAAAATCTGAACTGAAAATCTTTGAAATATCGGAAAATGTTGTTTGTTTATACATGTACATTTAAAATGGCGACTTCATTTGCACGTGAATTTTACAATCCGAGGTCGATCGATTAGCGTGTTTGAGAGAGAGTCAGCAGCAAGTAAAGCGTCAACATCAGTAGTAAATATTGTCTGATGAATATTGAGGTGCCTGTATTAAAATTAATGTTCCTACAGACTGAGTGGGTTACAAAATTAGGTAAATCACAGGATAGTCCAACATTAAACACATTTGTCCCGTAAATTTCAATTTTTTTGTATGTTAAAAAAACACATGCACACTTGTAGAAGAAAGTGTGCCATTGATCGGTTGAAGTTCAATAAAATTTAATTTATCTAATATTCATCGTCAGTATCTGTTGTGAAATCTTTAGAATAAGCTACAACAAAATAAATATTCTGCCTCAACTAAAATTAATGCGTTGAAAATGAATGAATTTATCGATGAAGCATACTTGCTGAAATATAAAATGACAAACCTGTTTAAAGAGTGTGTTTCTGACAATTGTTTACATCATAAAAAACAAGAAGCGATTATTGTGAGATCTTTTAGCTAATTATCGCAGTGATATAGCGTAACTTAAGTATTTTTTATGAGTTCAAGTATTTTCTTACACTTAGGTACTGTTTAAGTATCTTTATGAATCCCAGCCCTGATACAGAGTTTAACGTCACAACTGGCAGTTGGTGCATAAATTATCGATACCGCGTAAGCAGACAGGGTAACGGCTCATTTAAAATAAACAACAATTTCATAAATTATTTAAATATATATACAAAATGATTAGCAGCTATAGTGCTTAATATATCTGATAAGATTAAAATTAGTTATCAAACTGAAATCGACACATAGATAAAACATTGCGTGTAACACTGCATACCTAACAGAGTTATCGTTCCTTATCCGCTAGGGTCCCCGTGAGAAATACTCTTCCGGTCAGGACCGTAGCAATAGACCGTGGCTATTTACAGCCACCGTCTAAAAATGTACCATTCATTAGACGTATGAATTCTACGTCCAACAGGGCTGCTTAAAATATTCGAAATATGGAATACCATAAAACCCGAAGTTATAAACTAATTAAACACTCCCTCCCCCACCTTTCCTTTATTATCATTTTTGAATTATCTCAAATTTGGAACAGTATTAGCCCTTAATTTTTGCAATTATATTTTCCTGTCCTTAAGGATGATTTATGCCAAATTAAGTTGAATTTGACTCAATAGTTCTTAAGAAGCTTTTAAAAATGCAGATACCTTTTTTCACAGTTTCGAATTTTTCTGCGCTCTTAATGTAAACTGGCCTTTTTTCTGCAATTTATATTTGCTTTCCTATCAGGTAGCTTTCTGTCATATTTGGGTAAAATTGGCCGAGCAGTTTTAGAGAAGATGTTTGAAATATAGATAGTTTACAGACGGACGGACAAACAGACATACAGACGGACAGACGGACGCAAAGGACAAAATGTGATCAGAAAAGCTCTTGAGCTTACAGCTCAGGTGAGCTAAAATCTAAAAAAAAATAAAAATTTGGTTTGCTTGAATATTTCAAGTAAGAACCAGAAGTGATGGATGACCTAATAGAACCCGTTAAATATGTTCTAACAAATGTCTATAACTCATATAAATTTTGTATCTTGATTTCTAACAGTTTCGCGAGATCTTGCGGGTACAAAATTTGTATAAAAGAAAGCTACATGAGATATTGTAGATGTCTCACCGGAAGTCGAATTCTTTTGTTGACTAAACCATATGTAGATGACCTAATGTAATTCTGTTACTAAAACGTTACTTACACGCTAAATAACAAAAGTATTTTTAATATGAAATTTTGGTTTACTTCCTGTGACGACCAGAACTTACTGCGGATACATAATTATACTACATCTATTAGGTATATCATTCAATAAATTTTTATTGTTCAAGTTTTTGATGTTCCTGAGATCTTGAGGGAACAATACTTTTTGTGTCAGGACAGAATACGGACAATCGAAAATGAATTTTGAAAAAAAGGAAAAAAAAATCCTCGAGGTATTACTATTTTCTACCATCCCTAAAAAATCCAGGAAAATATATCGTTATATAATAGGTGGGTTTTTTTTTTTTTTTTTTTTTTTACAAAATCTCGTGGGGAAAGGCTATGTTTTGTCTCGGCCGGACAGGACCCGCAAAAACGGTAGTGCTCAATGAAAATTAAAGTAAATATTTCTTTTAAATGTTCCCCTTATACCTTGTTTTCTATGAAACTAAATAAAACTGTCAAAGAAAGACAGTTAAACTTATTGAAAAAATTAATTAGGAAATTTAATAAGTTTGAACCCTCTCAGTGAGGACCGGAAGTGACGGTCGACAAAATAAAATCGTTAAACACATTTCCTTTCAAAATGGAAAAATTTATGGTGTAGAGATGACTACATCATCATATTTTTTACGGTCAGTTGAAAGTAAAAACATCAACTAAATATTCACATTCACTCATATTTTTCTTAAACAAATTGGTTGAAAATTACATTTAATTCTGCTTTTCTTCTTCAATTTACAAACAAAAATTTTAGAAAAGATATGTGGACAAATTCATTACTCTTCAAAACATTTAATCAATTCATAAGATGACGAATGATTTAATAAATTATTAGAGAAAGAAATCTAAATTTTTTTTATTTATATGCATAATAGTAGCAACCAAAAAAAAGACAACTAACAAGTTGCTGTCCTTTAAAAAATGACTGCAATACGTGGACCATTTGCATGTGTTTCCAACGAAAATGTGAAAGCCTTAAAATTATCAGATTCCACCGACTCTAGCTCCTGCATTTGAGCACTAAATTTGTTCGTTGTAATACGTATACATGTGTATAGTTGACTTTTAATCCCAGAATTTAAAGGGATCATACTTCTAAAATAATTATGATCTATATTTATGAAGATTGCATGTATAGTATCAGGCATTTGGCGAACTCTACTATTTTCGCACACATTACGCTTCGCACTACTTTGTAACATGTAACTACGTTATGCAGTGACAGCTATACTATAAATGTGTCAATCAAATTTCATATTTCAATGCATTTTTCTTGAGATTTAAACTTTTATACAGTGACATAATTATTCAATCATCTATTATATACAGTCACATAATTATTTAATCATACTTAAATGCTTTAAATAATTTTAATCGGGAATTACTCTAGCCTCGCCTTCTATAAAAGTAAAGTTACTTGTAAGCTACGTGTGTATTCGGAAAACAACAAAACATTGCAAATTATGCTATTTGATGCATGTTGTAGTGTCGGCATAACAATACCTAATTTCATAAAACTGACAATTTATATCACATGCCGATCATTTCTTTAAAAGGAATACTTTGCTTCTGTAATGTTTACCGACAACTTTACAATTACAGCGCCTTATATCTTATATGTGCATATGGCATGGAAACCCGATCCTGATTCAGATAAACCTGTGGTAGCCTGGTTCCCTGATCTATCATTACGCACAGGAACCAGGCTAGCTCATGCGCATTGCATCCGGTTTAACCTCGCTTATATATTTTCTGCGTGGATCCAGGGTCCACGCAACAAAAGCGCACTTGATATACGACTTTTTTTTTACTTGCCAGGTGATTAGAAGAACAACCTTATATCTAATAAAAAAAAATAAGTGAGCTCATTAAAAAAATATGTTAGTTTTTAGCCGGGCTCTGCTGAAAGCAGAGTCCTGGCTATAGGCAGGCCAATCGCCAAATGAATGTTACTATAAATAGCACAAATAAACAAAAAAAACAAACAGCGTCAAGGTAAAGCTTCCGCTATACCAAATAGTTACCCAAAGAGCCACGTTTTGTCAAAAGTGTTGGCATTTTGTTTCTTTTTTTAAATTTCGAATGAATTGTCTCTCTTTATTAGTTTTCTTATTAATAACGTGTTTTTAAAACATTACTATGCATTTTGGACACATACAATGTGCATGAATTTCCATGAACTACTTTGCTGCACGATGAAGAAACGGGGATTGAATATATAATGCTTGTTGCAAAATTCAAGGCAGCAACTGTTGAACTTTTTAACTTCTACTAGACAGACTTATTTTTTGTTTATAGCCGCATACAAAACTTGGTCGCTCTCTGATGCTCTGCCGACATTAAAAGCATGAGAGAGAGAGAGAGAGAGAGAGAGAGAGAGAGAGAGAGAGAGAGATTTTCAGTCTTTACTACACAATATGCAGAAAGACACACCAAAAGAGCCCGGCTTTCAGTACTTTGATTATTTCTAATTACCCTTGTTTCATTGTTCGAAGAAATAATATGGAACACAAGTAAATTTTTATTGCAAAAATATATATGAAATAAAAAGTATGATAAGATTTTTAGGAAATTGAATCGTATATATATCTTGTTTTATATGGCATCGTTTTCAATATTGTATATTTATGAATCACGTTGCAAAATTAAAAGCGGACAAATTAGCACGCAGTGAATGATATTATATACATAAGGTTAGTTCAGGCTCCATTTCACATTTTCCAAAGTAACCAGCAAAGATACCGACATTGTTCTGGTTGTGAAGCCATTTCATTTTTTAAAAAGAAGTTTACATCATAAAACCTTGCTTTTCGTAGAAAAATGTGCTTAAAAACCTGAATATGAATATGCGTGACTTTAAAACAAAATTGTAAATACTAACTTTACACATGCCTTCAATACATAATCAATTAGAACACCCCCTACCCATGATTTAGAATCCCATCAATCGAAGTAAAACATATCAGTTTCTCGACATATCATTGCACCCTGTCTCTTGTTTGATATTTAGAAGTAGATATATATATATGATTATATTTAAGATCGTCAATTCTAACGGTATTAATTAATTTAAAATGAATAGCCTTTTGGAACAAGGAAGCAATACATTTCCACTTCTTATTCCCTTCCTCAGTTCAGTCAGTCAGTTAGTTACCTGGGAGGAGCTTATACATAGATGATAATACATGGCAAAATTAAAGTCCTCAACCAGGCCCCGAGGTTATAAAACTTTTTTCATACTCGTACTCATACTCATACTCCGTACTCCGAGTATGTGCTCCACTGAGTACGACTTTAAAAACCGAGGTTATAAAAGTTTTGGAGTACGTTCTCCGCTGAGTACTATTTTGAGTATGCTCCAAAAGCCGATCGATGAAATTTTACGTCTCTGAAGAAAGACAGAGAATGGTAATTCATGTAAATAGTCCTGGCATGTAGGCAAACTGTACATATATTCAGATTAATTATTTATCAACAAAATGTAACACATTATTTACATGTACATATTACCTTCTCCATCTGCAAGCATGGAGATGTGTCTGCATCTATAACTTATGAATTTTTGAGCAATAGAGACGATAAATCCAGTGTAATTGGTAAAATTATCAACAAATTGTGTTTATGTCAAATCTCAATCTCTCTCTCTCTCTCTCTCTCTCTCTCTCTCTCTCTCTCTCTCTCTCTCTCTCCTCAGATAGTGATTCATGCATGTGATGATTAAGTATAATTATGTTGTAAGGAACGATATGAATATAAAAGAAAGAAGTAAGAATTTACACGGATATGAAGAGAGTATTTCAACATAGATTAAGTTTTCCTGGCTTTTATACGATTTTGATATTTTACATGCCAGGAAAAGGTCAGAAACGACGCCAATACATAACTTGAAAGTCACTGCCCCCAAGTGGATATCTCTTAAGATATTTAGTGAGCAGTCCCTGTATTAGGAAAAACAGGGAAGAGTTTAATTCAAAAATAGAAACATATACTTCGGAAAATCACAAAAATACTGAGAAATCCGTTTATTTTCACACTCATATAGTATACACTAAGGAAATTATATGGGTATTCCAATTTAATTGCAACATACTTAGTACTATATTTGCCTTTTAAAATTCTTGTGGGAAAAAACAACTAATATCTTGAAGGGGTGGGGTGGGGTGGGTGTTGGAATTGCACCAATGAACATATGCCAAAAGCCAAGGGCACACATAAAGTTTCTCATTTTAATATTTTTGGGAATGTGCACGAGAGTTTAAGAAAATTCACAAATTGAAATATTTTTGAAATTTCCAATTTGAGGACCACGTTAAACCGTAACAACGTGTTCAAGGAAACTGTGTACTAAAGTTGCTGTACCCCTTTTTGTGGGGTTTTATTGATGGTTCAAGTTTTTCTCACTTAGTCAAGGCTTGAAAATGTGTGTTTAGAATTTATATATACATACTGTGTCATTTTTAATCTTAAGTAACGTCCATTGATATTTTTGAGCAAGCCTTTTCCTATTCATCTTTAAAATTCGAAATACATGTGTTAATTTTGATGCATTTGACATAGATATTTGGTTACTTTAGATAAAAAAGGAATAGCTATATGAATTATCTAAATAGTTACTTGCTAATAAAATTAAACAATTTAAGAGATGAATATTCCCACAGCTAAGCTATATAGAGAAAAATCTCTCACACGAAAATGCGAAGAAGCTATTTTAAGTAGTACATGTATTTTCAATCGATTGCATAGAATAACAATAATCCCCTTCAAATCTCTCTCTCTCTCTCTCTCTCTCTCTCTCTCTCTCTCTCTTTCTCTCTCTCTCTCTCTCTCTCTCTCTCTCTCATAAATTCTAGCTTTTATCATGCAGGTTATGATTAATTTTTAAAGTGTTATCTTATCCTTATATTCGAGCGTTTATAATCAAATGTTAAACCAAACAATGCATTTCACCTTACGTATACTTAGACATGTCTATGCTCTCGATGTTTTAATTTGAAATAAAAAATAAAGATCGTAAGGTAGGTGATGTTCCATGGTAAAATTTCTTTAATATTTGGAAAATAAATATCAAATACTGGTAGATGGTTCGGAATGGATAATCTACCTTCCCGCAGTAAAATTAAAAAGAAGTTGCGGCCTTTATTAGACAAAGAACACATCTAGATCTCTGCAGCTACATGTAGTATGTATGGTCACCTAGGAAGCCAAATATGTACGTCATAATTTTGAAAATATTGCCAATGCAAAACTTAAAAATTCGAAATATTATCTTTATGTTTACATCTAACGCCCTTTAACCTGCGTTTTAATTACTTACTGCTGATTCTTGATTACTTTCTATACTTCCGAGTAAGATTGCTTTTTGTTAACTTTCAAAATAGGTTTTTATTATCGATATTTCGAGATAAAAAGAAATGAACCTTGTTCAAAATTACTCTAAATTTCACAGCGTTAATTTTGACACTACAGAGGAAAGGCGATTTATAAGCCAATATTTTCCACATGCAGACAGTAACTGTTTTATGAAAATTTAAAAAAAAAAAAACAATCGTATAGATAAACCACAGGAAGTAGGATTCGCCCCCCCCCCCCACTCACACACACCAACACCAACTCCTCTTAAAAATATTTAGTTCCAGGGGTAGATCCAGAATGTGAAGTTAGAGGGGGCGTCAGTATAAGACAGGGAGTCTGGAGAGGTCGCTTTGTGGCCTCCAGATGGTCCAGGGCAAAGTCCTGTTGGTGACCCAGGGGGCAAAGCCGGCCCCAGAAGCTCCAGGATTCTAGAGATTTTGTAGGGTAAAAAGGAAGTCTTTAAATAGACGTTTGGGATATTTCTTCTCGTGATTACCGGTATACTTAAAGTAATAAAATTATTAACAATTTTTAAAGGTTTGTAGATTTAAGACCTACAGTCATCAAATTCCTCTGTCTTGTAGAAATCCAAGAAACATATCCTTTTATTTTTTTTCTTTCGAATGACTGTAAATTAATCAGTTTAAAAACCAAGTTCAATGGGACAATGTAAATTAATGAAGTTTTAATAAAAGATAACTATTTATACCAGCTTATAATATAATAACAATGGAAGAGTCGTTAAAACACTAGTGAGTATAACCAATTACTTAAAGGTGGGTATATGGGTGACTGGTCATATTTGAACCCAAGGACAGCGTAACCAAAATGTTTTTTCCTGGTGTTTTTTTAGTTACACCATTGAACACACGCGTTTTCTTCATATTGCATCATTGAAACAGCCTAATGTAGAGAAATCCCCCAAGTTAAAAAAAAAAGATATTTAAGACTCGCAAGTTGTACATTTTCTTTGCCAGAAGGAGTATGATTTAACTTTATTTGGACAATTTTTTTTTAGGGCTGTGGGGGGGGGGGGACGCAGGGTGCGACCTCCTTTACTCCGCCACTGATTTACCGCTTATTCTATAAAATGTTTCCCTTTCCAAGTTTTGTGGCATGCAACATAAATGATAATTGATTAATAAGTAAGTAATAGAAAGCGTTAGACTTTTATGCATCCCCCATCCTTTGTAATATTTAGAACTAACCTACATTTTCACTATAATCAAAAAATGGACCCAGCAGGTACATCTGATTGAAATTGATTAATAACGATACATGTACATTGATTTCTTTGTTTTAAATGATGGGGTGTATGGGTCGTATTTGACAAAAAATAGAATTCTTAAAAAGTCGAGCTATTCAACGGTAGTATTTTGTACGTAGTTATACATGTATATGTACATTAATTAATGAAGCAAACTATCTAAAAGTTATTTTGATAATCTTGGTTGCAGTTCGCCCTTACTCTTAAATTCACCCCCTTTATATCTAGATATGTCATTAATAAAATGGTAAACATTTTCCATTTTAATTCATATACATGTAAATATGATTAAATTAGAGCGTATAATACAGCAATGTTACAATATGAACAATATTATATGTTTGCACTGTATTTTATTTAGATTAAATGTCTTGAGTACGACTTTGAGAAAGCTTCAAAGCTTACTCAGAAAATCGCATTTTTGTACTCAGCCGGAGTACGAGTAGGAGTATGAAAAAGTTTAATAACCTCGATATCTTGAGTAGGAGTACGATTTGGAGCGCGGAGTACGATTTGGAGTACGAGATCGTACTCAAAAAAGTTTTATAACCTCGGGGCCAGCGTATATTCACTCAAATGTATTCTTACGTGTTCTATGAAAAATGTCAATGTCATAACGTCGAAGTCAAACCTGTAGATCATCGATTGGATGAAAAAGATTCAAGGTATTCCGAAATCCGTGTAAAAGCTTAAGGTGTTCCAAAAAAGTGTAACAAAAGGTGAATTAAATGCTTATGACACAGGAATGTTATGAAGGCGCACACCTCTGTTCAGGGGAGAAAAAACCCATATATTTTATTCTATGTATTAATTAATGCCATAACTATCCTTTATTATGAGAAATTAATATCATATCAGTTAATGCAAATTATTGCCAATGAACATGACCGGAATGTGAAAAAGGGGGAAAGTCTGCTACATGTATATAGTAGGTTTTCCGTGGGGGTAATCTGGCTATAAAAAGAGTGAAAACACACTATATAGTCAGCTTTCCGTGGGGGGAAAACTGTTATATAGACATTTTTCCGGGGAGAAAAACTGCTATATAGCCATTTTTCCGGGGGGAAAGATGGCTAGGGGGGAAAGACACTGTATAACACCGGAAACAGATAATCGGAAGTGCTCGATAAAAAGAAGCTTGCTTTTTTGCATATATTCCTATCGCATATTATCATTTATCAAACAAACGTCGCGGGACAGGTAACGGACGAATGATTTTCTAAAAAAAAAAAAATGAGAGAGAAAAACACCACGAGATATGTTCATTTTCTGAACATTTTATGAAAATCTACCCAGCCATCTCTTAGCCTAAAATAATAGAAAGAAAGAAAGAAAAACACTACAATCACTATAAGATCTTCCGTTGAAAACTGATATTAATTCTTACTTCTGTAAGGATGCGATAGTTAGATAAAAGCTTAGAATTGTTTGTGCTAGTTGTCGTGCTGTATTATATTGTTAAACGCATTTTATGATTATGATGGATGATACTGACCTTGAACCACTGGTCTCATACTTTTAATCATCGATTTCACGTTCTACTGGTTTTTTTAATTTTATTCATGGTGTGCAATATATTGTTGTCTAATGCAATAATGTGATCAAAATATTCATTGATTCATTGATCAAATTTTGTTTGGTTAAAAATGCTGGAATAATCATTATCTATTGTTAGTATAAACGTAATTAGAATACATAAAATTAACCAAATTGTTATCGAAAGTTCATCTTAAGTAGTGCTAATTCAAATAATAGAAAAAATAATAATTGTATTTATCTTTTGCTTTGAAAGCATAAATCATAAGAGCATAATCGTTTATACTTCTTCCATAAGTATCGTATGTGGTAATCTCATCATAAAATTCCCTTTGTTTATTTTTTTAATATAAAAAATGTTCTTAAAGTGAATACCTTTAGTTGTGGTTTCAGAGGTAAAATAGCTTTTCCTGAAATGTTCAGGGATGATAGAAGATAATAAGTGAAATGTCTTGAAATTTTTTTCACGGTTTCAAAATTCATTTCCGGTGATCCGATTCCTGTCCTACGACAAAAGCTTGTCACCTCGAGATCTTGAACTTGACCGTCTTAACATTTTAGGCTGATTAACCTATACTTGTACACGGGTATGATAAGGCAACTCTCAGCTGTCGATTGAGTAAATATTCTGCTTATCAATATGACCTCAAAATAGCAGCATGGTGTTATAATACTCAAGAAACAGTCAATTTTACTTATTCCTTGTCTAAATTATAAAAACTACAGGCGTAAAGTTTCATTAGAAACTGTTCTAAATAAATATATCTACGATTTCTCCGTTTTACGTATCATTATCATGGATGGAGTTACGTACGTATTTAATAGAGATGATACATGTATAGGGGACAAACTATCGAACAATCCAACATTAAGACTTATTGAATGAAGATACCTAGGAATAAGATGAGTGTCAGTAAGAAAAAAATCAGTATAATAAAGGCACGGATATTCTTATCAGAGAGAAAGGTAAACAAATAAACATTTATATGGCTTGACTGGCCGTCAGTGTTTACAAAAAGGCAAAAAAGGAACACTACCCCGATGGTTATGAAAGATGAATTTTGGCAATTATCAAAAGCATATCATCTAAACTACTTGATCAGAACTACTAGAATCCTTTACTTCGTTGTTATAAATAAAAAAAATACGCAGTATACTGCGCAATGCGTGCGCAAATACTAAACTATGCTGGATGCCACATATGGAAACAACTGTGATCGGTCAAAGCCTATCACAACTAAGAATCTCTTTGTAAAAGAATTTAAACAACTATTTTTGTTACAAATGTAAAGTGATTCACAAAAATGTTTAAATGCAAACTTCTTTATATCATGTAATTGCATTAGGCTATTCACTATACTTTACCACATAATCATCTTAAAAACTTGTTTTTCCCCAGAGCTATTTTGATTGCTGCCTTCAAAAAATGACTATATAGGTTTGTTGATATGGAATTGACATTGCATGTATTTTATTTGCACTTTTAAGGAAAATTATGTTAATTTCATGTCTTTTAATCACGTTAATACTATTAATAGTTATTATTATAATTATCCAGAAATTTATCAACCAAACCAAACTTGACTAATAATTCAATTTTTTTTTAAATAAGACTGATGTGTGTTGCGCAACACGAATATTAATTCAAACACCAAAAGAACCTGAGCTGAATTGATGATTATAAAGTAAAAGACAAAGGGTTAAATCAATCTCATCCATCATAATAGATGCAAAAACAATATAAATACGGCATTGCACCAGCATTAACAACTCTAAGCTTTTAGCTGATTATCGGATACCGATCCCACACAGAGGTAAGAATTAAAATATGTTCCTCTGTTAATGTTGTATAAACTTCAGTACCGAATGAAAACCGGCAACAGAATGTCCGTTAGAGTTGTTTAATCTAAAATCATATTAATGCTTATGTTTTTACATTCAAGCAACGGATGTTATGGTTTTAGGAGGTAAATAAAAATGACGACGTTGCGTGCACGTAGTGTAACAACTGAATAAAAATATAGGTGTTTTTTTTTAAGTTTTAAAACTTAAAAACTTGATTTCTAGTTCATGCTATCGTTCTTAATCATCCCTTTCTTATTATTATTTTTTTTTTTGACAATTAAATTTGTATGATTTCATTTTAAAATACATGTACAATTTTAAAATGCGTTTACTCAATAAAACCTGCATGTTATTATGAAGAACTATATATGATATGAGTTAAATTTGGCCCCCATAACTCGACATTTTTTAAGTGTTTCTGGCACAATAAAATGTTTTGTTATATTTTAGAAGAGCTGATATAAAATATATTTCTCGCCTATTAATTTGATTTATTTGCACTCAGCGGCAGTATATGACGTAAGAACTGATGCTATTTCTATAACTCAATCAAAATCAGTCAAAAATAGACATTTTTCTCATATTTTTATAATTACAAATTGAAAATATAGAGCGCATGCTTGAACAAAGGAAACTTTTTTTGTTATTATTAGTCTTGGCTAGATACATCTCTGATTAAAATATTTTGTTTGTTCAAGCATGCGCTCTGTGTTTTCTAACAGAAAAACTGCTTGAAAACAAGCTGTTTTTATGCAAAAAAATGCAAAAATGGCGGGATTAGGTTGTCTTCACGATGTCATATTTCTAAATTATGGGCACTTGAATCAAAATAAACATGATGTAAAAACATCACATATATATCTGTACAAAGAAAACAAAGATTTACAGTAACATGATGATGTTCATTTTAGGGGGCCCTTTTAGGCCCATATCATATATAATCCTTTCATTGAAATGCCGTTGCTTGATTTGATAAGCAAAACATCATAGTCACGCTGTAAAAAAAAATAAAAAAATGAGTTAAACCTTTGAAACGAATTAATTAAGCACATACTTTTAAACTAATTTTTTAGAAGCAGTACATCCGCGCGAACTACATTAATATAGTGATTCTTAATTGCTTAAATAAAACACTTATTTTACAAACATTGATAAGTTTAGAATAATTTTAATTTTCTTAAAACTATGTTTCCCTTTCACTGAAAGTTAGCCCAAAGATGAAAGCAATAATTCTTGCTATTGCTTTGTGTTACGCTGTCACAACTGCCCAGGCCCACTGGCACCCTAATGGAAACATGAACAACGGCGATGGTTATGATACGGGAGGTCAGTTTTTCAATTGAATTATAAGATATGAACTGTAAACTGAAAAAAAGGGTTTACATTAAAAACAAATAATGTTATAAAGCATACATGGAAACTAGAGTTTTATCCAGGCTGTAATAAATTTACAGCTAATTTTCTTTTAAAATTGTGGATTTTTTTTTTTAAATTGTAATGCGATAAAAATTGTGTATCATAATAATCACTTTTATAAATGAGCAGATTATTATTATTAATAACTCATGTATATTTAAACTTGTCGCACCATTCAGCAACTTGAATTTATCATGTTTACACTATGATTTCAAAGTTAAAAAAAACGTCAACCAGATATATAGCCAACTTTGAGCATTGTCACAGAACAATTATTTTACATCTTATGTCAAACCAAGAGGTATAAGCTTAAAAAACATTTTAGCATTTAAAAATGAAAAAAAAAATTGATAACAGTATTATGCATTTCTTTATGGGGAATATACCAAACATATACATGTAAAATTGATGAAGTGTTAGACTGCTTTCTAGATAATCAAAAAGTCGTTTTTAAGAATGTTTTAGATTGGAAATAATGTTTATATTTACGTAAATATTTGGTTATGTAATATTGTTTAACATACATTGGCGTTTAAGATACTGATAAGGTTCAGTGTTGACATTAATGTTGTTAAAGGCTGGAGTGGCTGGAGTGACTGGACTGGATGGAATGGATGGGCTGGATGGAGTGGCTGGAGTGACTGGAATGGATGGCATGGAATGGCTGGATGGAGTGGATGGAATGAATGGACTGGATGGAATGGCTGGAGTGACTGGACTGGAGATAACTATAACAGAGGACACCGTGCCCGGGGCAGGAGAAGATACTAACAAGGATAAAACCTCCGCAGAAGAAGCTAAAAATACAACAGCTAAAATTAAAAACTGGTGTAAATTTTCTTACAAGTTTTATAACTTTCAAAAAGTTGTTTTTTTTCTTTTCATTATGTTAGTCCCCAAATTTGATACCCCAATTGATTATAAACATATTAATCCACCTTGTAGTCATTTTCTGAATTTAAAATATGTATGTCGACTGGGTTGTTTTTTTTTTACCTTTTTTACTTCAAAACTATCATGCATATGATAAAGTGCTTGTTTCTTTTTGTATTTTGCTTGTATTTTGCTTTACTATAGCATTTTTTATGAACACGATTCAGCAAAAAGAATATTTGTTTTGATTCGAATTAAGCTCATCTAATATTCATCATTTTATATATGTATTTGGTACATATATATGAACGATATTATCAAATATAAAGACTTAACACTCTATACGCAGCATTGTTATTACTTACAAAAAATGCAAAGGCATATAAACATTCTTAAAACAAGGCATTATTACAGAATATTTAGGTGTAAATTTATCAAATTATAATATAAATTTGATATAAAACAAAACAGCTTAATAAATGCCACTTTGTATGACACATAGTGTGGTCCTTTGGATTGACAGCCACTTCATGTGTATTAATAATTCAAATTCAATTCGGGAAACATGAACAAAAGCTCCAGGCGGATTGGAACTCATGATCTGCGGTTGGGAAGCATAATACTTTAACCACTAAGCTATGACGATATACAACCCAATGAACGAAATAAACAGTTTAAAGAAGTCCGAGCATCGCACTACGTCATAATACGGATTTTACAATATTGGTTCGACTTTTACAAAGCGTTTTAGATACCCGATATTGATTTTGCTCTACATCGCTGTTGTAAACAATGGCAATAATAAGCAATTAGAACGGTAATATATGTATTCTATGAGAGATAGAAATGAATAATGTTGAGAAACTCGATTCTGTTAAAGTAAAATGAAAAACGAAGTTTCTAATTAACCAGGATCTCAGGTATGCTTATATCTTCTTTGTTTTGACCCCCCCCCCCCCCGAATTTTTCTTTTTCTTTTACTAAAACCGGTTTAAATCTAGAGAGAGAAACTATTTCGAATTTAATCAATCGTCAATTAATTAATCTTTAAATGATATCTAACATTGTTGACAGTTCTAGGCAGACATCTGTAGCAAAATGTGATTTTACGGATTTTTTCGTCAGGGTCTACTTGGTTTAGAGCTTATAGCGTGAAAAGTAATCCGTCATCATATAATTTATTTTACCAAATCTTTTTTCTAAGATGTCAATCTATAGAATAAACACCATGAATTTAAGTTTGAGTCCATAAAATAGTAAAACAAATTACCAAACGCGATACTAGCATTGCATTTTTTGTATTCTATTTTGATACATCAGGTCCATAAAGCGTACTTACTTACAAAAATTTGCACAAAATTATTGATGAGATATGGCTTAATTAAATATTTATACTCTATTTTGTATGTTCAGTTCTAAATTTCCAAAAAATTGGTAATTATTTTTAGGAAAAACGGACGTCTGGCAAATTTCATAATTGTCAATAATTTTCGCAAGGGGGTACACCCGTCTGAGAGGTGATAACAAACAAACTAGCATGTAAACATGCATTTTTTCTTTTGTATATGTATTGCTAGAATGTATATTTATCATTTAAAGCTAAGCTTTTAATGATTGAGCCCATTTAGTGCCGAGTATAGAACTACCTTAACACAACATTTAAATCGCCATCTTGTGACTTAGTGTCTTAAAAAGTATAAGTCTAGTTGTAGTGAGGTACCTTAACCCATGCGTGTGTGCACAACTGTAAGTGCTGGCGCAATATCTTGATGAAAAATTAAACTATTACACGCTGTAAAAATAACGCTTTGGTACAGGAATGGGATAAAAGTAATTTCTATTGGTAATGAGTGTAATTAATTACAATTTTTTATGTAATTGAAAGTTAAGTGTAAGTGACATATTCTTCATAACATGTAATGGTAATTTAGTTAATTAATTTCAAAAATTACATTTAATTCAAATTACCTTTCAATTACTTTCAATTACACACTGATAATTGTGTATATGAATAAGAAAGCGGTACAGTATCGCCTTCACTTCCGATAATACAGAAGTTTGAAAGATCAAACTAGATGCTGTCATTTGACAGATATACCCGCATCAAGTGTTTGCATCTAAATAACACTGTTTTGTTAGAGTATCAGTTTTTGTAAAAACAAGGCTACATGCAATTTCCAGTAATTTTTAAAAATTATATTTTCATAAAGAATAAGATCCCATCCCAATATACATATGAAAAGCCTTTTATGTACGATTTGGGGTTGAACTGTTTGCATGTGAATTAATTTCTAAAGTTAATCAATAATCTTAGCATTTCATGTCATAGAAAGTATGGTCATTATAATTATTACAAATAAAACAAAAATTATCCCTCTCCCTTTGCCAGCATACTGTATCATCATATTTTAATATTTGAATAAGCTTATCATCATTACCTATCATATGTATTTGTACAGTGTCTATCATTTTAATTGCAAAGTTTATTTTTTAATTTGTCAGACTTACACTTACATACTTATTGAGTTGACCCCATATTTAATTGACCCTGTGACATTTTGTATTAAATTTGTGTATTACATGTAATTAAGTCTAGAGACTTATTATCATGTTTATATGAGTTAAAATAGGAAGGAAGGGTCATTTTTTTTAATGTATTATGATGAATCAACTATAATGAAGGCCATGACCCTTTGGGATCGTTCTGACCCAAAGAAACAGGAAAATACCAAATATCTTGAAAATTGTTGAAATCTAGAACTAGAAATAACTAGAGGTACTGTGAGCAAGCTCACAATCGATACCCCCCGCTAAGATAAAAATCATAATGCGTGTATTTTTCCAATTATAGAAAATATTGGATGAATCTATTTCACCGTCCATTTTCCTTAAATAACAACTGCTCTATTTTTTTAAAACTGTTGGTTATAAGCAATATTTGTGTGAAGTAAGAACATTTAATGCTTCTCCATAAGAAATATAATGACCGGACACGAATTTTTCACCTTTTCTGTCAGTGACCTTGACCTTGCCAACCTGACCTTGGGTCAAGGTCATGACACACCTTTAGGTCCTAAGCAATATTTGTGTGAAGTTACAACGTCCAATAATTCTCCATAAGAAAGATATTGACCGGACACGAATTTTAAACTATTTTTCCCAACGACCTTGACCTTGCCCAAATGACCTTGGATTAAGGTCATGACACACCCATGGATCATAAGCAATCTTTGTGTCAATAAGGAACTTCCAATGGTTCTCCATAAGAAATATATGGACCGGACACAAATTTTGCACTTTTTCTGCCAGTGACCTTGACCTTGCCCGATTGACCTTGGGTCAAGGTCATGACACATCCTTAGGTCATAATCAATCTTTGTTTGAAGTAAGAACTTCCAATAATTCACCATAAGAGAGATATGGACCGGACACGAATTTTGCACTTTTTCTGCCAGTGACCTTGACCTTGCCCAAATGACCTTGGGTCAAGGTCATGACACACTATTAGGTCATAAGCAATCTTTGTGTGAAGTAAGAACTTCCAATAACTCTCCATAAGAAAGATATGGACCGGACACGAATTTTGCACTTTTTCTGCCAGTGACCTTGACCTTGCCCGAATGACCTTGGGTCAAGGTCATGACACACCCTTAGGTCATAAGCAATCTTTGTGTGAAGTAAGAACTTCCAATGCCTCTCCATAAGAAAGATATGGACCGGACACGATTGCACAGACAGACGGACAGACGGACGGACAGACGGACGGACAGACGGACGGACAGACGGACAAGGTGATTCCTATATACCCCCCAAACTTCGTTTGCGGGGGGTATAATAAAGTACTTAATCTTATTCATATGTAGTGATTGACCCATGTGGTTTATTCCGAGCCTAATGATGAACCTGCTTTGTTTAAGAGACTTAACTATTGCCTTGAATACATACAATATTTTGTTTATCTCAAAAATTAAAAAGCAATTTCCAAAATCTTAATGTGCATCTAGAGAAAAATACCAGTCAAGAAATGATTCATAATATTCTACCATACACATGTAAGAAGACTCTGAATCTTTAGAACCAGGTTTGATTGGGAGGGGGGGGGGTGGAGGGGGGGGGTGAATGTGGAGGATAAACATTTAATTTTAATCATTTATTGTTAATAATTTTTACTTGAATATTAGTTATTGATCTCTAAGTAGAAAATAAGACTTCTGATCATATCTCAATAGATCATTTTTAAATTATGCAAGATGTAATGTGATTTAAAAAGAAACAAACATTTTTTACCAGTTTATAAAACTTTTTAGACCCCAAATTATATTTTGATTTTAATAGATCATTCGACAATTAAGAAAAGTGTAAATTTAAGTCTTTTTTTTATTTTAAGCAAAAATAAAAAGATTTGCAAGGTTTTTTATTTTAAGAAAGAAAAAGTCATTTTATTTACAGTGTGGCAATTTTATAATGTACTTTAAAGAGATTTGAAGTTTGATTTTTTGATTGCAGATCTGGACCCCGCCCCCCCCCCCCCCTCCCCCGATCCCATCTCTAGATCACATCCCTATCACATCCAAAGATATGATGTATCTATTCATTAAATCTAAGAGGAGTTCTGGGACGTTAGGTTTTTTTTAGTGATAAACGTCAATTTTTTGCTATTATTTGACACTCAGGATGAAATTTAAATTTTTAAAACCTTATTGCACATCTATAGGACAGCCCCTATCATATCCCAATATATTTTTGCTCCCTACCAATCCCCATGGTAAAAAAAATTTCTAAGACCCGATCACACTTCAAAATGACACCCCAATCATATTCTAAAAGATCATTTGGCTACTGCAAAAAATGTTGACGTTTTTGAAACCAGATTTCTTTGTTAACAAAAACGTCATTTTTTATCTACCCAGGACAAAATTGAAATTTCTGAAACTTTATTGCGGATCTATAGGACACCCCAAAACATATTACAAGAGATGACTTGTCCGTGTTAAAAATTATAGGAGGAGTTCGAGGAAGAAGGTTATTTTTTTGTTTATTTGACCCCTGGACTACAAGAGAATTTTTGAAACCTTTTTACAAAACAACATGACACCCCAAATCAAACTTCAAGAGTTCAGTTTATACAAGAGAATTTTTGAAACCTTTTTACAAAACAACATGACACCCCAAATCAAACTTCAAGAGTTCAGTTTGCTGGTTAATAAGATGTAAGAGCAGTTTGAGAAAGTAAAACGTGACAGACGGACGGACGGACGGACAGACGAACGGACGGAGAGAACAGGGTAACAACAATATATCCGAACTTACTTCAGAAAGTGCGGGAATAGTTAGGAAGAGTACTTAAATGCGTTTAGCTTTTACTTATATAATTGTAGTTTTTTTATATAAACATTTTTACTCATTCACTATCTAATCTTGAGGTTCCTAAATTCATGTCAAATATGAATATCAATGTTTCTAATATATATCAATTTGTTAGGTACCAATAATTTTGATAGTATGCTCAATCTCTTTTACCTCAAAATTTAATCATTTTCTTGGAAAAATTTATAATTTTAAGTATAAATTGAGTTAAATTAAAAAAATTGTTTTTGTTACAAGTAAAATCAATGTTATTATTATTGCAGTTATCTTTTTTTTTTTTTAAATACTCTAGAGGAACATGTTTTGCGTTGTTTAGCAATATAAAGCTCAGAAAAAATCGTTTTATACGCCAGTTAAATCTTGATCTAAATTTAAAAATATACGAAAGACCAAGGTTAATGTAGAGCGACTTTTATGATGGATGACATAAAAAAAAAGCATAGTCTGAGTGACTGCCATACAAACTCCCTGTTCCCCTCCAAAAAATAAAACCCAGCGAAGGTAAGAATTAAAGATATTTTTCTCTGCAATGCCTGATCACTGCTTCTAAACAAAATAGATGATGACTATATATAATACATATCACTATTTAGATTATGTGCGTAGTATTTAAATAAACTAGATTATTAAGGTCTTCCGTTTCCAGCGGAAGACCTTATAGTTTTCGTACTGTTTCTTATTAATTTTTTTTCCAAATTTAGTGCACGAGATTTCTTGAAAACCTTTTGACCGATATCGATCATTTTTTCACAGATTATTAGGTGTGATCTAAACTTCATACATTTTTCCTATTTTTTGTGTCTTCACTTTGTCGCCGGGTGGCGTTGCGGCTCCAAAATAATAACGTTCAATAGGTTTACGTAGCTTTTATTCAGGTGATAATTTACAGATAAATTTCCAATTCTTCAACAGAGTTGAGATTAAGGTACAAAAAGGGATCTGAAATATAAATGAAATGATAAATACACAGATAACATTATTTTACTCATAGTTGCATTTTACTGCGCATTACTCTACTGAATACATTTTCCTGTATTTACACTTACATTTTGCACATTTTGCTGTACATAACTTTACTACTTTACTACATATACTTTACACAATCACTAGACTCGTACACGTACTTCACTTTCATATACTTGTGTACTACATAAATACATTTATTTTACGGCAACTACTACGCGCCTTACTCTGAAATACATACAACATATGTTTACATCACAACAATACACATACTTTTACTTAATAGTTTCCGTATGAGCAAATACTCATTATCACACATTACTTCGAAATACTTCCAAATTACTCACTGAAAATATAAAACAAGATTATCTGGCCATTTTAGGAATAAAATACGGCATTAAATCCGTTTCATTAAAATAAAAACAAACTTACCCAGAATAGTTGGACTCTGGTCAGAAATACTTATACATTACATGTAGGATGAAATGAGGGAGCTGGTAGAAAACGTCCGCTCTCTCCAATTGCTACGCCCAGACTGAATTCTTAAATGCACGGGATTAGAACCCGCCTAGTAAAACCGGCTGAGTGAGCTTTAAACTATGGAAAGCAACTCAAACAATAAATTAGTAACATTATAAACGTAGCACAAAATGTATGGAAAGTAATTAGGGACGTAAATTGTGACATACCTCCCCCCTTTAATAAAAAAAAATATATTTTTTTTAACCACAACAATTTATGTACATGAACTATGTTTTTACGAATTTTTTTTTTTTAGATAAAAACAAGATAAAACTGTTCATTTCCTCATTTTATTTACACTGAAACACTCACTTCTACTCTTACTCACGTCTGACGACTTAAATAGTCCGCTCCAGCATTGTCTTTTCCTCTAATTGCAATAATGCGGAATCGATATGGCTGTAACAGCAATGCCCAGCGCATCAATCTAGAATTTACTAACTTTGTTTTGTTCAGATACATGAAAGGATGATGATCAGTCTCTAAGATGAACTCTTTTCCATAAAGATATCTATGAAACTTTTGCACTGACCATGCCCAGACATTCCTTCTCGATGGTTGAGTAATGTTCCTCACTTGTCTTGAGTTTGCGACTAGCGTAAGCCACTGGGAGTTTGAGATCACCTTCTTCCTGTAGAAGCACTGCTCCGAGTCCTCTATCCGATGCGTCTGTCTGCACTATAAAAACCTTAGAAAGATCTGGCAATTTCAAAATCGGAGATGTGGTAATTGAGGATTTTAAAGTTTGAAAAGCTAGCTCTTGAGCTTCCGTCCACTGAAGTTTGCTTGGTGAGAACTTCCGGGTGAGATCTGTTAAAGGAAGTGCAATTTGAGCAAAATTCGGAATAAATTTTCTATAGAAATTTACCAATCCTAGAAAAGACCGTAACTGTTTTTTCGTTGCAGAATGATTTGCCTCTCGAATAGCTTTCACTTTGTCGGGATGAGGGTGCAGTTTGTTGTCTCCCATTGTATGTCCTAGACATTCAAGCTTTGAATACGCCAATGAACACTTCGTTGGCCTAGCTGTGAGATTTGCTGAACGTAGACGCTGTAACACCTCAGAAAGCACAGACATATGATGATCAAAAGTATCAGTAAAGATCAAAATATCATCGATGAAATTGTCCACATTTGATACATTTTGCAACACATCACGCATGAGATGAGAAAAAGTTGCTGGTGCTGTGACCAACCCAAAAGGCATTTTAGCGAACTGGAAAAGACCTAAAGGAGTCTGAAAAGCTGTCAAAGGACGGGCAGAATGAGTCAATAGAACCTGCAAATACCCTTTAGACAAATCTAACCGAGAAAAATACTTATGACCTGATAGTTTAGCAAACATTGCATCGACATCTGGCATTGGTTCAGCGTCAGACACAGTGATACGATTGAGAGCCCTAAAATCAACACAAAAGCGATAAGTGTTGTCTTTCCTGGTTACAAGGACTATTGGGGATGAATAGGGACTATCTGAAGGTTCTATGACCCCAAATTCTAGCATCTTGCTCACCTCATCTTTGACAGTGTCCATCATAGCAAACGGGATCTGTCTTGGACTTACTCTTACAGGTCTATCTGTCGTCGTTCGTATCTCATGTTCGAGTACATGCGTATGCCCTGGTACGTCTGACAAAACATCACTATACCTGTACAGAAGTTCTTTCATTTTCTGCTTTTCCTCTCTACTAAGCTCTGGATTTACATCTACATCAACGTGCGTTTCTCGAGACTGAACTTCCAAGAAATCTGTTTCTTGACTACACTCAACATCTGAGTCATCAATCTGTTCTGAATCTACAACTGACATAACACAATCCACAACTGGTTCACATCTTTCTACATATTTCTTCAACATGTTTGCATGATAGGTCTTTACTTTGCCCTTTACTTCTAACTGATAGTCTACTTTACCTAATCTTTTAACTATTTGGTATGGACCTTGCCATTGCATCAGGAGCTTGTTACTATCAGATGGCAAAAGAATCAAAACTTTCTCACCTGGTTTCATATTCCGCACTCTAGCCTTCTTGTCAAAGTACACTTTATGTCTATGTGTTGCTTTCTTCAGATTCTCCTGCGCTAACTCCCATGTTGATTCTAACCGCTCTCGGAGATCTAAAACGTATTGGTATGTAGACTTTACCTGCTGATCCTTGATTTCCTTTGTCCACAATTCTTTCAGAATTGTCATTGGTCCCCGAACAGTACGGCCATACAATAACTCAAAGGGAGCAAACCCGAGGCTTTCTTGGGGAACCTCACGATATGCAAAAAGCACAGTGGGTAAATATTTATCCCAATCTTTCGGTCTATCTATACACATACGCTTCAGCATTTGTTTGAGTGTACCGTTGAAACGCTCCACTAGCCCGTTACACATAGGGTGATATGGCGTAGTGGTCAGCTGTTTCAATGAAATGAGCCTACTTACCTCCTTCATAAGCCCTGAAGTAAACTGACTTCCCATGTCTGTCAAGATTTCCTCTGGTATGCCTGTATAAGAAAACATTTCGAGAAGAGCTTCAGCTACCCGCTCGGTATCTATTCCAGGAAAAGCCTTGGCTTGTGGAAACCTTGTAGCGTAATCTACTAACGTTCAAATAAAGCGATTACCTTTATCAGTAGGAGGATGTAATGGACCCACAATGTCGACTGCAACTCTTTTGAAAGGTACATCTATCAAAGGCATGCTATCTAACGGAACTTTACTCACCTTTCCTTTTGACACTGTCCTTTGACATGTATCACAAGATTGACAGAACCGTTTGATCTCGGACTGCATACCTGGCCAAAAGAATTCTGACAAAATTCTAGAAATCGTTCTCTGTATTGCTAAGTGCCCTGACATAATTGATTCATGAGCCAACTTCATTACAATATGGCGAAACTTTGCAGGAACAATGAGCTGACAATAGGTTTTACCTCTGTTTTTCTAATCCTTCATATTCACGGTATAGTAAACCTTTCCTTTCAATCCATTTTACTTTACCATCACGTGATGTTCGACCTTCTCTTGCATACTGACGTGCTGTTTCTAGCGAAGGATCTGCTTGTTGTTCTCGTAGTATGTCCTTAATAGATAGATCTTGATATCGTTTTGACAATTAAAAAAGTCCAGCGCGAGCTCCTGTCAGCGGGGCGGGGGGGGGGGGGGGGGCAGCAATGAGTTCGCTTCTACAAAGAAACGAACGACCATGTAGAAAAACTACAGAAGTGATTAATATGTGACCGATAGAATCTAATCTAAAGTTGTTTAAAATTCATGTGAATTTTTTTTTTTAAAATCATCGAATGCCTCAATTCAGGACATTTTTTATCGTGCTAGCACCTACTGCAAACATGTTACATGGAACTTTGATTATAATTTGATTTTTAAACTACCTGTTTATCTTTTCATCTTAAACGAATATAATAGTTGAAAAAATAATAAAATATAGTTGTGTCCGTGCAAAATCATTATGAAACATGAACGCGCGATAAGGTACATGTAGAAGAACATGAACCGACCCCGGATTACTTGGCGCCGGTTCTCCTCAGCCATGTGCGAGGGATGATCATCATTTAAAGGTTTACTATTTGTGTGTGTGGAGGGGGGGGGGTTGATTCAAAACATTATTTGTGCAGTTTCTAAAATATTTTACATAAACAAACTAACCATTTATTTATGTCTTAAATGTACGATGTTTACGATTTGGAGTAATATCGCTCATTAATATTCATTTACACTCAAATGTTCAATTGAATAAATACAAGATGGACAAACTTTTATAGGATTAAATTAAAACAGTTCCTGTTTTTACGGCTATATTAACTCAAACACGTTCATATGCATGTAAGTGTGCGTCGCAGTGTGAGAATCTTGTGTATTAAAACCCGCTTAATAACCGCTAGGTAGTGCAGTCGTGGCTGATCTCATCGGCCGTTGGCGAAGGATATATTACGTAAAGGTATATGTACAACGCACAGACAGGCACAGTTCAGAACCCAGGAAGATTTGAAAAGTTTGCAGTATAATGAACATACTCTATCAAATAAAAGTTATTTATTTTAAACTTAAAACCCACAATTGATCTGTGTCTATTATTGCTTTAGATTGAGAGTGACATTGCTTTTATTAATTAACTGAACGATTTCTTAATTGACACCCAATCGTTTAATCCATAAAAAAATTATGTGTAATCAAAACGAAACCAATTATCGAGTTCGCGGCTAAATAAACTCATACATGTATATGAGAGACACAGCTCTCGTGTATTAGATAACCGCTGACCGCTACAGCCTCGAGCATGGTGACCGATTTTCTCGGCCGCGGGCGAGGGAGAGCTTACGTAATGGTACACACACACACAGCTCTGATTTAAGGTAGATTTTAAATGCATGGAGTTAATAAATAAAATGTAATGCATACAGTTTTTTAATTCCATATTTTGTGGTTAAATAGAAAAGAAAAAGAATGTTTTGTTTTCCAATTGCCGTTTTTAATGATTGTGCACTATAAGAACTTAACAACAATGACTTAAACTCCTTAAAAAAGCATGTACAAATTTCTTATAAATTAATGCCTCCTGTATAAACCAGCATACTTTCTGCGGCAACTTTATGCCAGTTGTACGCACAAAGACTTTCGTTAACTTGTCTAATGAAAACAAGTACATGTCAACATGTAAAGCTTTTTACACTCATACTACACAAATCACTTACAAAATAATATTGTTACGACCTTTATGAGATCCCAACAAACAACTTTTCCAGCGACATCCATATCAAAATCCTAACCGTTTTTGAGTTATTAAGCAAAAACTTTTAGGGGCTATTGGCCCTTAATTTAAGGGGCCAGCCCTTTTTTATTGGTGTCAAATGAAAGCCCTTGATATTCTGCACAACTTTTATTCTACATGTCTTAACAAAATAATTTTCGTTAAAAAGATATAAAGGAAAATATGTCAAAATTTTTGCACTTTTTGGAATCCTGTTTTTTGACCCCCTACCTTTTCCTAAATAAGGAAGGTAATCCAAAAACAAAAACCGATGTATACAACTTCAATGTCTTTGTTATTCAAATTCGTTGGATTCCCATTCCCTGCTATTATAGTCTCGGAGCCTTTGTCTGGAAACCAAAGGCCCTAAAAAAATTTAAAAGGGAAATAACTCGTTAACGGAAAGGGAATTCTAACTTCTATGAATTGATTAAGATAGTGTTTTGTAAAGTCCATTAGCCCTGAAAATTTGAGCAAAAACCGTTCAGAAATGAGCACGATATGAAGCCTCAAAGTTCGCGTCTAGGAAGAAAAAAAGAAAAAAGAAAAATAAGAATAATCTTAACCCGCACAATAATAGAAAGGTCTTCCGTTGGAAACGGAAGACCTTAATAAAAAGTATGATAAGATTTTTAGGAAATTGAATCGTATATATATCTTGTTTTATATGGCATCGTTTTCAATATTGTATATTTATGAATCACGTTGCAAAATTAAAAGCGGACAAATTAGCACGCAAGGTTAGTTCAGGCTCCATTTCACATTTTCCAAAGTAACCAGCAAAGATACCGACATTGTTCTGGTTGTGAAGCCATTTCATTTTTTAAAAAGAAGTTTACATCATAAAACCTTGCTTTTCGTAGAAAAATGTGCTTAAAAACCTGAATATGAATATGCGTGACTTTAAAACAAAATTGTAAATACTAACTTTACACATGCCTTCAATACATAATCAATTAGAATACCCCCTACCCATGATTTAGAATCCCATAAATCGAAGTAAAACATATCAGTTTCTCGACATATCATTGCACCCTGTCTCTTGTTTGATATTTAGAAGTAGATATATATATGATTATATTTAAGATCGTCAATTCTAACGGTATTAATTAATTTAAAATGAATAGCCTTTTGGAAGAAGGAAGCAATACATTTCCACTTCTTATTCCCTTCCTCAACAAAATTAGGACAAGATTGGTCGGTTAGTTACCTGGGAGGAGCTTATACATAGATGATAATACATGGCAAAATTAAAGTCCTCAACCAGGCCCCGAGGTTATAAAACTTTTTTCATACTCGTACTCATACTCATACTCCGTACTCCGAGTATGTGCTCCACTGAGTACGACTTTAAAAACGGAGGTTATAAAAGTTTTGGAGTACGTTCTCCGCTGAGTACTATTTTGAGTATGCTCCAAAAGCCGATCGATGAAATTTTACGTCTCTGAAGAAAGACAGAGAACGGTAATTCATGTAAATAGTCCTGGCATGTAGGCAAACTGTACATATATTCAGATTAATTATTTATCAACAAAATGTAACACATTATTTACATGTACATATTACCTTCTCCATCTGCAAGCATGGAGATGTGTCTGCATCTATAACTTATGAATTTTTGAGCAACAGAGACGATAAATCCAGTTTAATTGGTAAAATTATCAACAAATTGTGTTTATGTCAAATCTCTCTCTCTCTCTCTCTCTCTCTCTCTCTCTCTCTCTCTCTCTCTCTCTCTCTCTCTCTCTCTCTCTCTCTCTCTCTCTCTCTCTCATGAGACTCAGATAGTGATTCATGCATGTGATGATTAAGTATAATTATGTTGTAAGGAACGATATGAATATAAAAGAAAGAAGTAAGAATTTACACGGATATGAAGAGAGTATTTCAACATAGAATTTAGTTCGATATATCTTAAGTTTTCCTGGCTTTTATACGATTTTGATATTTTACATGCCAGGAAAAGGTCAGAAACGACGCCAATACATAACTGGAAAGTCACTGCCCCCAAGTGGATATCTCTTAAGATATTTAGTGAGCAGTCCCTGTATTAGGAAAAACAGGGAAGAGTTTAATTCAAAAATAGAAACATATACTTGGGAAAATCACAAAAATACGGAGAAATCCGTTTATTTTCACACTCATATAGTATACACTAAGGAAATTATATGGGTATTCCAATTTAATTGCAACATACTTAGTACTATATTTGCCTTTTAAAATTCTTGTGGGAAAAAACAACTAATATCTTGAAGGGGTGGGGTGGGGTGGGTGTTGGAATTGCACCAATGAACATATGCCAAAAGCCAAGGACACACATAAAGTTTCTCATTTTAATATTTTTGGGAATGTGCACGAGAGTTTAAGAAAATTCACTAATTGAAATATTTTTGAAATTTCCAATTTGAGGACCACGTTAAACCGAAACAACGTGTTCAAGGAAACTGTGTACTAAAGTTGCTGTACCCCTTTTTGTGGGGTTTTATTGATGGTTCAAGTTTTTCTCACTTAGTCAAGGCTTGAAAATGTGTGTTTAGAATTTATATATACATACTGTGTCATTTTTTAATCTTAAGTAACGTCCATTGGTATTTTTAAGCAAGCCTTTTCCTATTCATCTTTAAAATTCGAAATACATGTGTTAATTTTGATGCATTTGACATAGATATTTGGTTACTTTAGATAAAAAAGGAATAGCTATATGAATTGTCTAAATAGTTACTTGCTAATAAAATTAAACAATTTAAGAGATGAATATTCCCACAGCTAAGCTATATAGAGAAAAATCTCTCACACGAAAATGCGAAGAAGCTATTTTAAGTAGTACATGTATTTTCAATCGATTGCATAGAATAATAATAATCCCCTTCAAATCTCTCTCTCTCTCTCTCTCTCTCTCTCTCTCTCTCTCTCTCTCTCTCTCTCTCTCTCTCTCATAAATTCTAGCTTTTATCATGCAGGTTATGATTAATTTTTAAAGTGTTATCTTATCCTTATATTCGAGCGTTTATAATCAAATGTTAAACCAAACAATGCATTTCACCGTACGTATACTTGGACATGTCTATGCTCTCGATGTTTTAATTCGAAATAAATAATAAAGATCGTAAGGTAGGTGATGTTCCATGGTAAAATTTCTTTAATATTTGGAAAATAAAAATCAAATACTGGTAGATGGTTCGGAATGGATAATCTACCTTCCCGCAGTAAAATTAAAAAGAAGTTGCGGCCTTTATTAGACAAAGAACAAATTTAGATCTCTGCAGCTACATGTAGTATGTATGGTCACCTAGGAAGCCAAATATGTACGTCATAATTTTGAAAATATTGCCAATGCAAAACTTAAAAATTCGAAATATTATCTTTATGTTTACATCTAACGCCCTTTAACCTGCGTTTTAATTACTTACTGCTGATTCTTGATTACTTTCTTTATTTCCAAGTAAGATTGCTTTTTGTTAACTTTCAAAATAGGTTTTTATTATCGATATTTCGAGATAAAAAGAAATGAACCTTGTTCAAAATTACTCTAAATTTCACAGCGTTTTTGACACTACAGAGGAAAGGCGATTTATAAGCCAATATTTTCCACATGCAGACAGTAACTGTTTTATGAAAATTTTAAAAAAAGAACCAATCGTATAGATAAACCACAGGAAGTAGGATTCGCCCCCCCCCCCCTCCACTCACACACACCAACACCAACTCCTCTTAAAAATATTTAGTTCCAGGGGTAGATCCAGAATGTGAAGTTAGAGGGGGCGTCAGTATAAGACAGGGAGTCTGGAGAGGTCGCTTTGTGGCCTCCAGATGGTCCAGGGCAAAGTCCTGTTGGTGACCCAGGGGGCAAAGCCGGCCCCAGAAGCTCCAGGATTCTAGAGATTTTGTAGGGTAAAAAGGAAGTCTTTAAATAGACGTTTGGGATATTTCTTCTCGTGATTACCGGTATACTTAAAGTAATAAAATTATTTACAATTTTTAAAGGTTTGTAGATTTAAGACCTACAGTCATCAAATATCTCTGTCTTGTAGAAATCCAAGAAACATATCCTTTTATTTTTTTTCTTTCGAATGACTGTAAATTAATCAGTTTAAAAACCAAGTTCAATGGGACAATGTAAATTAATGAAGTTTTAATAAAAGATAACTATATATACCAGCTTATATTATAATAACAATGGAAGAGTCGTTAAAACACTAGTTAGTATAACCAATTACTTAAAGGTGGGTATATGGGTGACTGGTCATATTTGAACCCAAGGACAGCGTAACCAAAATGTTTTTTCCTGGGTTTTTTTAGTTACACCATTGAACACACGCGTTTTCTTCATATTGCATCATTGAAACAGCCTAATGTAGAGAAATCCCCCAAGTTAAAAAAAAAGATAATTAAGACTCGCAAGTTGTACATTTTCTTTGCCAGAAGGAGTATGATTTAACTTTATTTGGACAATTTTTTTTTAGGGCTGTGGGGGGGGGGGGGGACGCCGGGTGCGACCTCCTTTACTCCGCCACTGATTTACCGCTTATTCTATAAAATGTTTCCCTTTCCAAGTTTTGTGGCATGCAACATAAATGATAATTGATTAATAAGTAAGTAATAGAAAGCGTTAGACTTTTATGCATCCCCCATCCTTTGTAATGTTTAGAACTAACCTACATTTTTACTATAATCAAAAAATGGACCCAGCAAGTACATCTGATTGAAATTGATTAATAACGATACATGTACATTGATTTCGTTGTTTTAAATGATGGGGTGTATGGGTCGTATTTGACAAAAAATAGAATTTTTAAAAAGTTGAGCTATTCAACGGTAGTATTTTGTACGTAGTTATACATGTATATGTACATTAATTAATGAAGCAAACTATCTAAAAGTTATTTTGATAATCTTGGTTGCAGTTCGCCCTTACTCTTAAATTCACCTCCTTTATATCTAGATATGTCATTAATAAAATGGTAAACATTTTCCATTTTAATTCATATACATGTAAATATGATTAAATTAGAGCGTATAATACAGCAATGTTACAATATGAACAATATTATATTTTTGCACTGCATTTTATTTAGATTAAATGTCTTGAGTACGACTTTGAGAAAGCTTCAAAGCTTACTCAGAAAATCGCATTTTTGTACTCAGCCGGAGTACGAGTAGGAGTATGAAAAAGATTTATAACCTAGATATCTTGAGTAGGAGTACGATTTGGAGCACGGAGTACGATTTGGAGTACGAGATCGTACTCAAAAAAGTTTTATAACCTCGGGGCCAGCGTATATTCACTCAAATGTATTCTTACGTGTTCTATGAAAAATGTCAATGTCATAACGTCGAAGTCAAACCTGTAGATCATCGATTGGATGAAAAAGATTCGAGGTATTCCGAAATCCGTGTAAAAGCTTAAGGTGTTCCAAAAAAGTGTAACAAAAGGTGAATTAAATGCATATGACACAGGAATGTTATGAAGGCGCACACCTTTGTTCAGGGGAGAAAAAACCCATATATTTTATTCTATGTATTAATAAATGCCATAACTATCCTTTATTATGAGAAATTAATATCATATCAGTTAATGCAAATTATTGCCAATGAACATGACCGGAATGTGAAAAAGGGGGAAAGTCTGCTACATGTATATAGTGGGTTTTCCGTGGGGGTAATCTGCCTATAAAAAGAGTGAAAACACACTATATAGTCAGCTTTCCGTGGGGGGAAAACTGTTATATAGACATTTTTCCGGGGAGAAAAACTGCTATATAGCCATTTTCCCGGGGGGAAAGATGGCTAGGGGGGAAAGACACTATATAATACCGGAAACAGATAATCGGAAGTGCTCGATAAAAAGAAGCTTTCTTTTATGCATATATTCCTATCGCATATTATCATTTATCAAACAAACGTCGCGGGACAGGTAACGGACGAATGATTTTCTAAAAAAAAAGATGAGAGAGAAAAACACCACGAGATATGTTCATTTTCTGAACATTTTATGAAAATCTACCCAGCCATCTCTTAGCATAAAATAATAGAAAGAAAGAAAGAAAAACACTACAATCACTATAAGATCTTCCGTTGAAAACTGATATTAATTCTTACCTCTGTAAGGATGCGATAGTTAGATAAAAGCTTAGAATTGTTTGTGCTAGTTGTCGTGCTGTATTATATTGTTAAACGCATTTTATGATTATGATGGATGATACTGATCTTGAACCACTGGTCTCATACTTCTAATCATCGATTTCACGTTCTACTGGTTTTTTTAATTTATATTCATGGTGTGCAATATATTGTTGTCTAATGCAATAATGTGATCAAAATATTCATTGATTCATTGATCAAAATTTGTTTGGTTAAAAAATGCTGGAATAATCATTATCTATTGTTAGTTAAACGTAATTAGAATACATAAAATTAACCAAATTGTTATCGAAAGTTCTTAAGTAGTGCTAATTCAAATAATAGAAAAAATAATAATTGTATTATCTTTTGCTTTGAAAGCATAAATCATAAGAGCATAATCGTTTATACTTCTTCCATAAGTATCGTATGTGGTAATCTCATCATAAAATTCCCTTTGTTTATTTTTTTTTAATATAAAAAATGTTCTTAAAGTGAATACCTTTAGTTGTGGTTTCAGAGGTAAAATAGCTTTTCCTGAAATGTTCAGGGATGATAGAAGATAATAAGTGAAATGTCTTGAAATTTTTTTCACGGTTTCAAAATTCATTTCCGGTGATCCGATTCCTGTCCTACGACAAAAGCTTGTCACCTCGAGATCTTGAACTTGACCGTCTTAACATTTTAGGCTGATTAACCTATACTTGTACACGGGTATGATAAGGCAACTCTCAGCTGTCGATTGAGTAAATATTCTGCTTATCAATATGACCTCAAAATAGCAGCATGGTGTTATAATACTCAAGAAACAGTCAATTTTACTTATTTCTTGTCTAAATTATAAAAACTACAGGCGTAAAGTTTCATTAGAAACTGTTCTAAATAAATATATCTACGATTTCTCCGTTTTACGTATCATTATCATGGATGGAGTTACGTACGTATTTAATAGAGATGATACATGTATAGGGGACAAACTATCGAACAATCCAATATTAAGACTTATTGAATGAAGATACCTAGGAATAAGATGAGTGTCAGTAAGAAAAAAATCAGTATAATAAAGGCACGGATATTCTTATCAGAGAGAAAGGTAAACAAATAAACATTTATATGGCTTGACTGGCCGTCAGTGTTTACAAAAAGGCAAAAAAGGAACACTACCCCGATGGTTATGAAAGATGAATTTTGGCAATTATCAAAAACATATCATCTAAACTACTTGATCAGAACTACTAGAATCCTTTACTTCGTTGTTATAAATAAAAAAAATACGCAGTATACTGCGCAATGCGTGCGCAAATACTAAACTATGCTGGATGCCACATATGGAAACAACTGTGATCGGTCAAAGCCTATCACAACTAAGAATCTCTTTGTAAAAGAATTTAAACAACTATTTTTGTTACAAATGTAAAGTGATTCACAAAAATGTTTAAATGCAAACTTCTTTATATCATGTAATTGCATTAGGCTATTCACTATACTTTACCACATAATCATCTTAAAAACTTGTTTTTCCCCAGAGCTATTTTGATTGCTGCCTTCAAAAAATGACTATATAGGTTTGTACATATGGAATTGACATTGCATGTATTTTATTTGCACTTGTAAGGAAAATTATGTTAATTTTATGTCTTCTAATCACGTTAATACTATTAATAGTTATTATTATAATTATCCAGAAATTTATCAACCAAACCAAACTTGACTAATAATTCAATTTTTTTAACATAAGACTGATGTGTGTTGCGCAACACGAATATTAATTCAAACACCAAAAGAACCTGAGCTGAATTGATGATTATAAAGTAAAAGACAAAGGGTTAAATCAATCTCATCCATCATAATAGATGCAAAAACAATATAAATACGGCATTGCACCAGCATTAACAACTCTAAGCTTTTAGCTGATTGTCGGATACCGATTCCACACAGAGGTAAGAATTAAAATATGTTCCTCTGTTAATGTTGTATAAACTTCAGTACCGAATGAAAACCGGCAACATAATGTCCGTTAGAGTTGTTTAATCTAAAATCATATTAATGCTTATGTTTTTACATTCAGGCAACGGATGTTAGGGTTTTAGGAGGTAAATAAAAATGACGACGTTGCGTGCACGTAGTGTTACAACTGAAAAAAAAATAGAGGTGTTTTTTTTTAAAGTTTTAAAACTTTGGAAAAAAACTTATGAAAAAAAAATTGATTTCTAGTTCATGCTATCGTTCTTAATCATCCCTTTCTTATTAGGGTCTTCCGTTTCCAACGGAAGACCCTTTTGTTTTTCTACGGTTTCTTTTTTTTCTTATTCTTATTATTATTATTCTTTTTATTTTTTTTCCAACTCAAATATTTCCAAAACGCTTGCATCGATTGTTTTGAAATTTACAGGTTCAATGTGTATCTTAAAGATCTCTATATTAGAAGAGCTGATATAAAATATATTTCTCGCCTATTAATTTGATTTATTTGCACTCAGCGGCAGTATATGACGTAAGAACTGATGCTATTTCTATAACTCAATCAAAATCAGTCAAAAACATTTTTCTCATATATTTATAATTCCAAATTGAAAATATAGAGCGCATGCTTGAACAAAAGAAACTTTTTTTGTTATTATTAGTCTTGGCTAGATACATCTCTGATTAAAATATTTTGTTTGTTCAAGCATGCGCTCTGTGTTTTCTAACAGAAAAACTGCTTGAAAACAAGCTGTTTTATGCAAAAAATGCAAAAATGGCGGGATTAGGTTGTCTTCACGATGTCATATTTCTAAATTATGGGCACTTGAATCAAAATAAACATGATGTAAAAACATCACATATATATCTGTACAAAGAAAACAAAGATTTACAGTAACATGATGATGTTCATTTTAGGGGGCCCTTTTAGGCCCATATCATATATAATCCTTTCATTGAAATACCGTTGCTTGATTTGATAAGCAAATCATTTAATATTTATTCGTTTGATGAGATATCGGCGCTTCTGATTGGTTGAAAAATTTCTTTGATACCTGCATCAATAAAATTTTTGCCGGATCTACTTTTCTCAACTGCTCTGATCTAACACTATTTATAGAACGGGAATTTCCAAGATAAACACTGTCAACAAAATGTAAAGTTGTGTCTGTTTTATTGTCAGCAAACAAAATGCAAACTTGTGAATATAGAAACTTGAAAGTTTAACCTTCAAAAATAAACAAAACACTTTGTTTGATTCACGAAATAGAAAATTAAGCGTCTTCTCACGATTTCGTCTGCTTGAGATCAATCAACATTTACAGCGAGGCTGGCTGTTCCTTTTCCAGGAATATTATAACGAACATATAGGCCTATAAACTTTCACGGTAACACTTCTGTTCAAATTTGGTAATGATAATTTTTACATTTACACACGTAGATGATCGGTCATCAAAATAAGCGTCGTAAAGAAAAGCTATGAGTGATGCATCAACTCCTTCTGCGCATTCCAAGCGGCTGATATACCATTTAAGTGCATCACTGGCTATCTAGTTACCACAAAGTTTACAAAAGTCGCTTATACATACTATTCTCTGTCGACATATCAGCTATTTTCGTCCACGATCGCTTTTCCTTGGATGGTTATGTCCAGTTGCATATTCCAGCGATCTCACATGAAAACTAGTTTTAATACGAGTTTTTCTGCGCAGTGAATGATATCACAAGCTATCGCATGTATTTTCCTTTCGTTTTCAATTCAGCTGGTTCAGATTTTAACTAACTATTTGTGTTTAATCCATTAAATTCAGCCCAGTAGCTCTGCATCAGCTGAAGGCGAATCCATTTTGAATATTGTTGCTGTTGTTGTTTTGTATTCATACGCGCCGCTTCATTTACATTATTTACATTTTTGATCAATGACACTTCACATTTTTTTATTTGAAAATGTTTAATTAAATAAGAAATGAAGGTAGCGCATTGATGAAGTTTTCCGGTCAATTTTTTCTTTGATACGTCGATCAATAGAAAAATTATTATCTTCATTTCTTAAAACATCATAGTCACGCTGTAAAAAAAAAAATAAAAAATGAGTTAAACCTTTGAAACCAATTAATTAAGCACATACTTTTAAACTAATTTTTTAGAAGCAGTACATCCGCGCGAACAACATTAATATAGTGATTTTTAATTGCTTAAATAAAACACTTATTTTACAAACATTGATAAGTTTAGAATAATTTTAATTTTCTTAAAACTATGTTTCCCTTTCACTGAAAGTTAGCCCAAAGATGAAAGCAATAATTCTTGCTATTGCTTTGTGTTACGCTGTCACAACTGCCCAGGCCCACTGGCAACCTAATGGAAACATGAACAACGGCGATGGTTATGATACGGGAGGTCAGTTTTTCAATTGAATTATAAGATATGAACTGTAAACTGAAAAAAGGGTTTACATTAAAAACAAATAATGTTATAAAGCATACATGGAAACTAGAGTTTTATCCAGGCTGTAATAAATTTACAGATAATTTTCTTTTAAAATTGTGGATTTTTTTTTTTTAAATTGTAATGCGATAAAAATTGTGTATCATAATAATCACTTTTATAAATGAGCAGATTATTATTATTAATAACTCATGTATATTTAAACTTGTCGCACCATTCAGCAACTTGAATTTATCATGTTTACACTATGATTTCAAAGTTAAAAAAACGTCAACCAGATATATAGCCAACTTTGAGCATTGTCACAGAACAATTATTTTACATCTTATGTCAAACCAAGAGGTATAAGCTTAAAAAACATTTTAGCATTAAAAAATGAAAAAAAATTGATAACAGTATTATGCATTTCTTTATGGGGAATATACCAAACATATACATGTAAAATTGATGAAGTGTTAGACTGCTTTCTAGATAATCAAAAAGTCGTTTTTAAGAATGTTGTAGATTGGAAATAATGTTTATATTTACGTAAATTAATTTTTAAACATATTTGGTTATGTAATATTGTTTAACATACATTGGCGTTTGAGATACTGATAAGGTTCAGTGTTGACATTAATTTTGTTAAAGGCTGGAGTGGCTGGAGTGACTGGACTGGATGGAATGGATGGGCTGGATGGAGTGGCTGGAGTGACTGGAATGGATGACATGGAATGGCTGGATGGAGTGGATGGAATGAATGGGATGACTGGACTGGATGGAATGGCTGGAGTGACTGGACTGGAGATAACTATAACAGAGGACACCGTGCCCGGGGCAGGAGAAGATACTAACAAGGATAAAACCTCCACAGAAGAAGCTAAAAATACAACAGCTGAAATTAAAAACTGGTGTAAATTTTCTTACAAGTTTTATAACTTTCAAAAAGTTGTTTTTTTTCTTTTCATTATGTTAGTCCCCAAACTTGATACCCCAATTGATTATAAACATATTAATCCACCTTGTAGTCATTTTCTGAATTTAAAATATGTATGTCGACTGGTTTTTTTTTTACCTTTTTTACTTCAAAACTATCATGCATATGATAAAGTGCTTGTTTATTTTTGTATTTTGCTTGTATTTTGCTTTACTATAGCATTTTTTATGAACACGATTCAGCAAAAAGAACATTATTACAGAATATTTAGGTGTAAATTTATCAAATTATAATATAAATTTGATATAAAACAAAACAGCTTAATAAATGCCACTTTGTATGACACATAGTGTGGTCCTTTGGATTGACAGCCACTTCATGTGTATTAATAATTCAAATTCAATTCGGGAAACATGAACAAAAGCTCCAGGCGGATTGGAACTCATGATCTGCGGTTGGGAAGCATAATACTTTAACCACTAAGCTATGACGATATACAACCCAATCAACGAAATAAACAGTTTAAAGAAGTCCGAGCATCGCACTACGTCATAATACGGATTTTACAATATTGGTTCGACTTTTACAGAGCGTTTTAGATACCCGATATTGATTTTGCTCTACATTGTAAACAATGGCAATAATAAGCAATTAGAACGGTAATATATGTATTCTATGAGAGATAGAAATGAATAATGTTGAGAAACTCGATTCTGTTAAAGTAAAATGAAAAACGAAGTTTCTAATTAACCAGGATCTCAGGTATGCTTATATCTTCTTTGTTTTGACCCCCCCCCCCCTCCCGAATTTTTCTTTTTCTTTTACTAAAACCGGTTTAAATCAAGAGACAGAAACTATTTCGAATTTAATCAATCGTCAATTAATTAATCTTTAAATGATATCTAACATTGTTGACAGATCTAGGCAGACAACTGTAGCAAAATGTGATTTTACGGATTTTTTCGTCAGGGTCTACTTGGTTTAGAGCTTATAGCGTGAAAAGTAATCCGTCATCATATAATTTATTTTACCAAATCTTTTTTCTAAGATGTCAATCTATAGAATAAACACCATGAATTTAAGTTTGAGTCCATAAAATAGTAAAAAAATTACCAAACGCGATACTAGCATTGCATTTTTTGTATTCTATTTTGATACATCAGGTCCATAAAGCGTACTTACTTACAAAAATTTGCACAAAATTATTGATGAGATATGGCTTAATTAAATATTTATACTCTATTTTGTATGTTCAGTTCTAAATTTCCAAAAAATTGGTAATTATTTTTAGGAAAAACGGACGTCTGGCAAATTTCATAATTGTCAATAATTTTCGCAAGGGGGTACACCCGTCTGAGAGGTGATAACAAACAAACTAGCATGTAAACATACATATTTTCTTTTGTATATGTATTGCTAGAATGTATATTTATCATTTAAAGCTAAGCTTTTAATGATTGAGCCCATTTAGTGCCGAGTATAGAACTACCTTAACACAACATTTAAATCGCCATCTTGTGACTTAGTGTCTTAAAAAGTATAAGTCTAGTTGTAGTGAGGTACCTTAACCCATGCGTGTGTGCACAACTGTAAGTGCTGGCGCAATATCTTGATGAAAAATTAAACTATTACACGCTGTAAAAATAACGCTTTGGTACAGGAATGGGGCAAAAGTAATTTCTATTGGTAATGAGTGTAATTAATTACATTTTTTTATGTAATTGAAAGTTAAGTGTAAGTGACATATTCTTCATAACATGTAATGGTAATTTAGTTAATTAATTCCAAAAATTACATTTAATTCAAATTACCTTTCAATTACTTTCAATTACACACTGATAATTGTGTATATGAATAAGAAAGCGGTACACTATCGCCTTCACTTCCGATAATACAGAAGTTTGAAAGATCAAACTAGATGCTGTCATTTGACAGATATACCCGCATCAAGTGTTTGCATCTAAATAACACTGTTTTGTTACAGTATCAGTTTTTGTAAAAACAAGGCTACATGCAATTTCCAGTAATTTTTAAAAATTATATTTTCATAAAGAATAAGATCCCATCCCATAATACATATGAAAAGCCTTTTATGTACGATTTGGGGTTGAACTGTTTGCATGTGAATTAATTTCTAAAGTTAATCAATAATCTTAGCATTTCATGTCATAGAAAGTATGGTCATTATAATTATTACAAATAAAACAAAAATTATCCCTCTCCCTTTGCCAGCATACTGTATCATCATATTTTGATATTTGAATAAGCTTATCATCATCACCTATCTTATGTATTTGTACAGTGTCTATCATTTTAATTGCAAAGTTTATTTTTTAATTTGTCAAACTTACACTTACATACTTATTGAGTTGACCCCATATTTAATTGACCCTGTGACATTTTGTATTAAATTTGTGTATTACATGTAATTAAGTCTAGAGACTTATTATCTTGTTTATATGAGTTAAAATAGGAAGGAAGGGGTCATTTTTTTTTAAATGTATTATGATGAATCAACTATAATGAAGACCATGACCCTTTGGGATCGTTCTGACCCAAAGAAACAGGAAAATACCAATTACTTGAAAATTGTTGAAATCTAGAACTAGAAATAATAAAGTACTTAATCTTATTCATATGTAGTGATTGACCCATGTGGTTTATTCCCAGCCTATTGATGAACCTGCTTTGTTTAAGAGACTTAACTATTGCCTTGAATATATACAATATTTTGTTTATCTCAAAAATTAAAAAGCAATTTCCAAAATCTTAATGTGCATCTAGAGAAAAATACCAGTCAAGAAATGATTCATAATATTCTACCATACACATGTAAGAAGTCTCTGAATCTTTAGAACCAGGTTTGATTGGGAGGGGGGGGGATGAATGTGGAGGATAAACATTTAGTTTTAATCATTTATTGTTAATAATTTTTACTTGAATATTAGTTATTGATCTCTAAGTAGAAAATAAGACTTCTGATCATATCTCAATAGATCATTTTTAAATTATGCAAGATGTAATGTGATTTTAAAAAAAACAAACATTTTTTACCAGTTTATAAAACTTTTTAGACCCCAAATTATATTTTGATTTTAATAGAACATTCGACAATTAAGAAAAGTGTAAATTTAAGTCTTTTTTTATTTTAAGCAAAAATAAAAAGTATTGCAAGGTTTTTTATTTTAAGAAAGAAAAAGTCATTTTATTTACAGTGTGGCAATTTTATAATGTACTTTAAAGAGATTTGAAGTTTGATTTTTTGATTGCAGATCTGGACCCCGCCCCCCCCCCCTCCCCCGATCCCATCTCTAGATCACATCCCTATCACATCCAAAGATATGATGTATCTATTCATTAAATCTAAGAGGAGTTCTGGGACGTTAGGTTTTTTTTAGTGATAAACGTCAATTTTTTGCTATTATTTGACACCCAGGATGAAATTTAAATTTTTAAAACCTTATTGCACATCTATAGGACAGCCCCTATCATATCCCAAGATATTTTTGCTGCCTACCAATCCCCATGGTAAAAAAAATTTCTAAGACCCGATCACACTTCAAAATGACACCCCAATCATATTCTAAAAGATCATTTGGCTACTGCAAAAAATGTTGACGTTTTTGAAACCAGATTTCTTTGTTAACAAAAACGTCATTTTTTATCTACCCAGGACAAAATTGAAATTTCTGAAACTTTATTGCGGATCTATAGGACACCCCAAAACATATTACAAGAGATGACTTGTCCGTGTTAAAAATTATAGGAGGAGTTCGAGGAAGAAGGTTTTTTGTGAAAATAAATAATTTTTTACCAATTATTTGACCCCCTGGACTACAAGAGAATTTTTGAAACCTTTTTACAAAACAACATGACACCCCAAATCAAACTTCAAGAGTTCAGTTTGCTGGTTAATAAGATGTAAGAGCAGTTTGAGAAAGTAAAACGTGACAGACGGACGGACGGACAGACGAACGGACGGAGAGAACAGGGTAACAACAATATATCCGAACTTACTTTAGAAAGTGCGGGAATAGTTAGGAAGAGTACTTAAATGCGTTTAGCTTTTACTTATATAATTGTAGTTTTTTTATATAAACATTTTTACTCATTCACTATCTAATCATGAGGTTCCTAAATTCATGTCAAATATGAATATCAATGTTTCTAATATATATCAATTTGTTAGGTACCAATAATTTTGATAGTATGCTCAATCTCTTTTACCTCAAAATTTAATCATTTTCTTGGAAAAATTTATAATTTTAAGTATAAATTGAGTTAAATTAAAAAAATTGTTTATGTTACAAGTAAAATCAATGTTATTTCAATTGTATAAACTATTAATTCATGCTTTTTACAAAGACGAAAAACGAAAGTCGAAAAGCCTTAATAAAACATCAGAAAAAAAATACCTTTTCGACAGAAAGTCGAAAAAAAAACTTAAAACAATCGGTATCTTCGACTGAAAGTCAAGAAGACAAAACAAAGGACAAAAACAATGGGTGTTTTCGACCGGAAGTCGATAAGCCCTAATTATTGCAGTTATCTTTCTTTTTTTTAAATACTCTAGAGGAACATGTTTTGCGTTGTTTAGCAATATAAAGCTCAGAAAAAATCGTTTTATACGCCAGTAAAATCTCGATTTAAATTAAAAAATATACGAAAGACCAAGGTTAATGTAGAGCGACTTTTATGATGGATGACATCAAAAAAAGACGCTCTACACTTATATAAAGCATAGTCTGAGTGACTGCCATACAAACTCCCTGTTCCCCTCCAAAAAATAAAACCCAGCAAAGGTAAGAATTAAAAATATTTTTCTCTGCAATGCCTGATCACTGCTTCTAAACAAAATAGATGATGACTATATATAATACATATCACTATTTAGATTATGTGCGTAGTATTTAAATAAACTAGATTATTAAGGTCTTCCGTTTCCAGCGGAAGACCTTATAGTTTTCGTACTGTTTCTTATTATTTTTTTTTCCATTAATCAAGACACCAATGTATGTCCCCACTAAGGATCTAGAAGGCTGGCCCCTAAAATATTCAATCATTTGTATCTCAAAAATGATCAACAATTTTAAATAGGCGTAAGAACATAAAATGTTTGTATTTTTAAGACCGTTCCAATAGAATCAAGGAAAAGGGGCTGGTCCCTTTATTTAGGGGCTAAGACACTCGTAAACTCTATTACAAATAACTTAAAAACGATAAAGACTTTGTAATGCATCATAGAAGCAAAGTTGTTGATCGTAACAATATCTATCAGATAAAATCATTGCCACTCCCATTTATTACGTAATTAGGGATTTCTAGGGGCCAAAGTACTTAAGTTTTGATGCATTTATCTTGAGAAGGAGACATAACCTGTTAAACACTGTACAAGAGAAAATGTCTGCATTGATGGTTCTTATCGATTCCACTAATCAAAAGACCAATGTTTGTCCCCATTAAGGATTTAGAGGGCTGGCCCCTAAAATATTCAATCATTATTATCTGAAAAATGAACAACAATTTCAAATAGGAGTAAGAACAAAAAATGTCGGTATTCTTGAGAACTTTCGAATGAATTCAAGAAAAAAGGACTGTCCCCTTCAATTAACACATAAACCATATGGATAGTCTAAATGACAGTTGTCAATGTAGAGGAGGAACTGTCCGTCCTGATCCAGGATGTGGATACAGTGGTTGTTACAGTCTGTTGTCAGAATCCGACCCCTGCTGTCTGTTGTGATGCCGAGTGGTTCAAATGATCCCTTGGTAGTAGAGGGATGGCCAGTGTAGGTAAACTGGAGTTTCCTATCCTGATTGACTACTACTACTGCACTGTCTTCAGTGTCTTACACACAGGTATTTAGATTTTTGTTCTCACAGATGTATTTAATGCCGCCATATGAATAGAGAGGTTGTCCTTTGCTACTAAACTGAATACATTGTTTCTCTGTTGAGCCAGAGTAACGCACAACTTTTGAATGTTTATCATCACTGTCCATGATAACCAGGCGGTCACCAGAGGAGGTACTACAGACACCGCGAGGTCTCCAACCCTGTAGTCTGGTCACCGTCTGTATTTGTGAATTCTTCACTATGTTCACAGTTCTATCATAGTAATCAGTATAAATTAGATCCCCATTCCTTGTCACTGTTATGTCCCGTGGCCTGTTTCCTGACTTGGTTTTTATGGACTCTACTACTTCCCCCCGGAGGTTGTAAAGGTTCATCATGTTGTCAACAAGCGTCTATACCTCTGTATCATTCAGACAGGTCACACCATATACTCCACACTCACACTCGGTGTCGATAGCTGTGATGACCTGAGGTACATCCATCATTGACCTGTCGAGGAGAGGACTCGGCTCCCTTGGACTGCAGTTTTGTTCCTCTGTTGTAAAAGATAATGCTGACATAGAACCAAACTGTTCAATCAGCTGATCTGTGATGATTTCCTTAGGCCTAAAGTTTTGTAAGGACACTCTGAGTTTAGGAGGCAATTTTCTGAATTCAGCATTCCTGGATTTATAGTCAGAGTGAAGGCTGATATCTTTGGAGTTCAGTAACTTCTTCACTTCAGCAATGGTTTTTGTGATTTCAGAAATGGTGCATGTGATTTCATCTTCCTGTTTATTTAGGACGACCAGGTCTTCGGATTCCATTACCACCACGTTAAATTTTAGGTTTGTGATAATGGTGCCTATTTTTCTAAGCCAGACTTGTCCTTGTTTGCTGATGGCTGTTATCAATTTCTGAGAGTTTTTACTCAGACAAGTTTCTGAACTAGGATGTTAGATACAATCTCTTTGTATTTTTGATTAATGGATTTCTCTAATACTTGCAATTCTCTTTGTAGAACTTCCTTCTTGCTTTCAATTTTTAATCAATCAAAATCTTAACTTGTGTATGCCCTGAATGATTTTTTAGATGAAATACGCTGTTCACAAATATAAATGTCACATTCTTCACAGTGGAGTTTACATCTTTCAGGGGGTGTTTTCTACACTCAGGATAGTTTATAGTGGTTATATATTGTTTAAGTGGCACAACTTAATGAACTTTGGAGGAATCAGATAAATGTTTAACTACACAGTCTTTACACTGATTTATTTGACAAAATTTACAGAACATTGTGGCCTCAGACATTTCACAAAGAATGCATCGTACAAGATCCTGTAGGTTGAACAAGGGGTCCATGAACAAGGAACCTATTTAAGGTTGATTACAGCGGTAAATTTTGAAAGTAAAGTTTTATTTATATATATATATATATATATATATATATATATATATATATATATATATATATATATATATATATATATATATAAAGCACTGAATAGAATCAACAACACTAGGCATCTTTAAAGTGTCGGATCATATTTATGGATACTAAGCCAGTAAACTGAATATATAAAGCACTAAAAATGGCTAACGACACGAACAATAGAAATTGTCAAATTTATGGGACAAACAGTCCCTTCTTCAGGACCAAAAAAGTAAATCACATGAGTAAAAAAAACAAAGAAAAAATCTAAAGCTACTACTAAACTACTTAAGAAACAATAAAACAGAACAGCTACATTATAAACATCTTTCATTCACACTCTTAAAGGTGTTGATACTGCCGCCGATTGCTCTAAAAATTTCTTGAATTTTTGAATGACAGTAAATTTTGTGTCCTCAGTGGTATTTTGGTGATAAAAATCTGTCCAACATACATCCATTTCTACACGGGGAAAAGCAGTAGTGGATTATGTATGTGTTCCATACGACATCTTAAATTAGAAAACTGTTCAGACTTCAAGATTCTGCCCTGTAACAGTATTAAAGAATCTAACAATCTACACAAAGCAAAGTCCCGGACCATGCTTTTTTATTGTTTGATTACATTTTAGAACAGAATTAAGAGACAATCCTCAACAATATCCTCATGATGATAATGAACTGGTAGCTCCAAATCAGACAGTTGCTAGGAAGCGTTTTGTAGTGAAAAACATCCCAGCAGACTTTATGAACTCGGATGAGGAGGTCATAATGCGATTTAATATGTACTATTGAGCTATGCAAAGACCAACAAAATAAAATGATAACATTTACAGTGAACTTTGTGCTATTATATTCAAAGAGATGGAAAGAGAATTACCAAGTAAAGATGGGTCCAGAAAAACTCGTAAGAAACTACGTACAAATAAACCATATTGGAATGATGAACCATCAACTTTATGGTAAACTATGCGAGATAAAGAAAAACTTTTTTTAAAGGCTAAAACCAAACACACTCAACAAATTATAAAGTATGAATTTCTCGCGGCCCAGAAACTCTTTGATAGGATCTTAAGAATTTTTGAGCGCAAATGCCTACAACATAAACAATCTCTTGAAGATAACATGGTGCTGCCCTCATACGTACCAAATAGATTACTTAACAAGATTATTACTAGAGAGGTAGTTGCTCATGCCATATTAAATTCAAAAGAAGAAAAGACTCCGGGGTTCGGTCAGGTGTATTATGAAGTCATCAAGAACTATGAAACCATAACCGTACTCCAAAAAGTATTTCAATTGTGTTTTCAAACAGGAAAAGTACTACAGCAGTGGGAGGAAGGTTCTATTCACCCTATCCCCAAGGACACACAGTTAGACCCAAGAATACCGTCAAACTATAGAGGAATTAGCTTATTGTCTGTGGTGGTCAAGTGTTATAGTTGTGTATTAAATAAGGGAAAACATTTTTTTCTAGAAGAAAGCAACGTAATAGTGGACGAACAGAATGGCTTCAGAAAGGATAGGTCATGTGTAGATCATGTGTTTAAATTAAATAGTTTAATGCAGAACCGTACATTCACGTTTGCTACATTTGTAGACCGAAGGAAAGCATTTGAATTTGTTGACCACAACCTCCTTCAATACAAACTTCAGCTTAGATGGTTGTTTGTACAACGCAATAGCTAGTCTTTATGCAGAGTCATGTGTATCTATTAATGGTTACCTTACAAATTGGTTCAACTGTGCTAATGGTGTTCGGCAAGGAGATAACCCATCACCCACTCACTTCTCGATTTTTATAAATGACCTAGCTACTGAAGTCAAAGAACTGAACAAGGGAGTACAGATGAATAATGAGAAAATTTGTTGATTGTTATTTGCAGATGATATTGTACTTTTCACGGGAAATGAACATGGTATGCAACATGTACTAGATACTCTTGATAAATGGTGTATGAAATGGAACTCAATGTAAACATCGCTAAATCTAATGTTGTACATTTCCGAAGACTTCAAATGCCTTCCACCAGTTTTAACTTTAGAATTGGAAACCAGCCATTATTAATTGTAGCACATTATAGATACCTTGGTATCATTTTTCAAGAAAACTTCAAATTCCAGGAAGCAGCAGAGACTTTGTCGAAGGGGGGGGGACGAGCACTTGGTGCAGTTATATAAAAAAAATACACCCATATAAAGATATTGGATTCAAAATATTTAAGTCATTAGTTAATAACTGTGTTGTACCTGTGTTGGATTACTGTTCTGGAGTTTGGGGATTTAATAATTTTTCATGTGTGGATGGTGTTCAGAATCGTGCAATAAGATATTTTTTAGGATTACATAGATTTACTCCTCTTTTGGCCCTAAATGGTGATGTTGGATGGCTCCCAGCTAGGCAATGACGTTGGGTGAATATGTTCCGGATGTGGAACCGTCTGGTGATGATGGAAGAGGACCGACTTACCAAGCAGGCATTCCACTGGAATTACCACAACCGTGGAACGTAGTGCACACAAATTGAGAATGTTTGTGAACCCTTTGTATATTATATATACAATAAAATATGTTCAAACCAAACTACTACTACTACTTTATTTTATAATTAAGAATACACATAATGACGTCAGTTAAAAAATATTAATTTACCTAATGGGTAAACTACGAGGTAAACTACGAGGTTTCAAAATCCAACATGGCGGGCATCGGGTATTTTTTTTCCGGTTGCTACCTGAGCAAGATAACAAGATTGATTATTATGTCAGGTACATCGATATTCACAAACATAGAAATGAGTCTTGAAATAAGGTCAGCCTCTGGTGAAAATAGTTCATTTCAGTGAATTTCTGTTATGTAATATGTCTTACGGTGCGACTGTTGGGACGAGCGCAGCATGTGATCAAAAAATAAATTATGATAAATTAATAAAAATAAAAGAGGCAACGTAACAGAAATGAATTTGAATTCAAAAACTAATAATTATATTCTGGTTGTAACGCGCTTTCTGATTGGCTAAAAAATTTATTTTATATCGCATAAAGAATGTCGCCTACGACATAGTACGACTAATGTCAAAAACGTATCGATACGCCTGACGTAACGTTTGAATTATGTACAATTTTACGTCATTTTAAAGGTCAAATGACCGTTTTTATCTACAACGAAGAGTAAAACAATTAAATTATAAGCAATGAATTCAATATTTATTAGTTTTATACGATATAAAATGGTTTGAAACAGTTTACGCTTTTTTTATAAACCGCTTCGCGGTTTATAAGGTATAAACTGTCCCAAACCATTTTATATCGTATAGAACAATTGAATATTGAATTCATTCCTTAAATAAAACATACTTTTTTAAGTAAATTTTCATTATTCATAATTTATAAGATTTTTTTTATTAAATTTTCTCGTATTGTGACGTCAAAGTTCACGTCGGTCAAGTGTCGTTTGTCTCGATAAAAAAAAAACTACCCTGGAAATAAAACTACGCAAAATATACTTTAAAATTTATATACTTAAAAAGCACAATGTTCTTGGAGTTACACTTTTTATCGGTTTCTCTCAAGTTTTACTTTGATTCTGGCGAGAGTTTAAGTTGATAACGCCATTTATGGAACTGCATTGAGGGTCAAAATTACTAACGTCGAAACAATCTGTCGGATCAATGTGTAAGAAATCCATTGTGACGTCACTCGAAAGGACGATAACTCCGTTAGTCTTGTGTAATGGGATTACGTTGTGTCAGCAGTGCATTTACAATGCATTTACATAGTCTTAAATTATTCTTATCTTGTTCTCGTGAAAGTACGAAATGGGAAACCATATTATTACAGGTAACTGCTTGTCCGATAAAAACAGGGCATTACTGGTCTGAATAACTGACGCAAAAAAATCCGTTAAATCAACATTAATGTGCAACTCGTCCAAATTTTCTATTAACACGCGTGTCGCCGGGGAGCCTCGCTTGCATTAAGATTTTTGGGTAAGGATGGATAGGGGAGTGTGTCTGTCCTATTACTGAATGCGGTCTATTGCTTTGTACTATGAATCAACAGATGAGGTACATGTTGTTTTCAAAGGTATCATCAGAAGTTCATAATCGGTTGTGCTCCGGTTGTAATCATTTATAATTCCACCATGTTTGCTTGCAAAATAAATTTTAAGTTGGGTCGGATTATCAAATGTTCCAAATGTCAAGACATTTTTGTATTTAAAATTAAAGCTGGTGTGGTGTAACACATTCCTTTCAGAATGAAGAATGGTTTAAAATCCTAGCATCAACATACAGATATACAGGACTAAAGGATGGTTGAGATTATATTTAAAATTCCATCGTAAAACACAAAACAAGAAATTAAAGAAATTTAACTGCTTATCTAATGATTTTGAACTATTTAGGGAATAAGAAATAATTCTTTGAGTATTAGCTGTGAATAATTGTTGTTAGTTTTTTTATCCAATTATCGCTGCCCTTATATCCCGAAGAAATCAATAAGTGGTTTAATTAACAACGATATGGAATCTTAGACAGCAGCATTATTTGAATGCAATTAGAGGTCCGACAAGAAGAAATGATTGCTTTATTTAAGCATTGCAATTTTAATGTGGACGAGAGAACATTTATTTTCTACATTTCTAAGATAAAATGTATATTATGCATGTACCCAATCAATGTGGAACTCTTGATTTTAAGATCAAATTTGACACTTTCAACATTTTTATACTCTTTAAACACACTAGGTTATTCGCTTAATAAAGTATCTTTATAACTTCTAGGGACTCCGCCCCTGCACTACTATCACATGGATTTACTAGCATATGGGGCCTCAACAGGCACGTATTAATGGTGTTCCCTGGTACCCCCTTCTCTCTCTCTCTCTCTCTCTCTCTCTCTCTCTCTCTCTCTCTCTCTCTCTCTCTCTCAAATTTTGTCGACTTTCTCTGACGGTTTGTAATTTGATAATGGTATTCGAAGGTTGTTTTCAAACGGAGTGTTTTTTTTAATTTTTTTTCTATCTCCATTTCAAACAATTTAAGGAAATGTCATCCTCTTTTCCCCATTTTTGTGTGCAACTAAAAACCTGCCTTGGAAAAATATGCCCTCTTCCCCTCCCGTATACCGACAGAAAAACACTTCTACTTGAATGAACAATACCCAGGTAACTAATAAGCGATAGTTTTAATTAACAAATTAGACTTCACTTGCATTCGAATGATAAGCAAATATTTAACGGAACGAGGAATATTCATGCTGTAGTCCTGTTTAAAGTTTATTTATACCTTATTAATGGCTCATCAGATACAAAGAATACATTATATATATATATATATATATATATATATATATATATATATATATATATATATATATATATATATATATATATATATATATATATATATATATATATATATATATAATGTAAGGCATAATGTGTAGCAATATACGTATTAAATGCATCAAAGTATCACCGGGAAAAATATGGTGATTCTATATATCCGGCGACAATAAGACTAAAATGCTCTAGATGGTAAAAAGCACTTTATTTGAACTTTAGGTCGATAGGGTGAATTCTGGAAATCCAAAAACTAAACCCGAACAATCCGAAGCCTAATTCTTGACTGATGATAATAATGAACAAATGACATAAATAAGAATAGTAAACAATAGTAATTAGCACTATAAGCATGAGTGACAGATGACACGGAGTAAAACTTCAAATTGAGTGAGTCAATTATATCAAGTCCACAAAGTTAAGAGTTAATTTAAAACGATTTAGCAAATACGCCTTACGTAAACAAATGTTTTGGGATTAATGTTTTGAAAGACAAAATGTGATAAAGATATTATAGCAATTTGATAACAAATAAAGGAATGTGAATTTGAAGTTTTATACAAAATGTCTTGAATTATAGTTCATTGAAATTTCACTCCATGATAATTCCCTCTCGCTCCGGAAAATGAGACGTCCTCGTCTCAAAGCTCACCGATGAGGATTACTGGGTGCACGCAGCCTTTGACCGAAGTAGACGGACTGGTAAAATTGTCGTTGATTATTTTTCGGTGTCTTTGGTCTGGGCGCGGGAGTGTTGTGAATTCGGTTTCTTGAACTTGAGTTTTTCCTTAAGGCCGCAATGTCGTATTCTTGAGAGGTGATGATGTCGTTTAAGACTGCTATCTTCTGGTTAGCGATGGTCTGTCTTTGCTTTAGGTCTTTAAGTCTCTGTTCTAAATCGTAGCAGTTGGTGTTTAGATTGCTAACGACATTCTTTAGGATTTTATTTTGATTTCTCAACGTTGTCTTGAATTACAACAGGCTTAAATAATTTTTGATTGTCTTCTGGACTCATGTGCTGGAACGGCAGCTGTTTCACAAGTTCCAGTCGGTTGTAATAATCTTTAATTCTTTTCGCGTCCCGGCGTCGTTTGCTTAAGGTCTTGGTTTGTGCAAGGTGCATTCTACATTGCGAAATATCAGCAATTGCAACACAAACTTCTTGAGGCTTATTCTCAGAAATTCCTACAGTAAGGTCGAGTTTTGATCCTGCTTGGGCATCAGTCGATCCTACAGACGATACTGTCCGATTGCAGGTCCTTCCATCCTTGGCCGAACCATTTTTGAACGAACCTTTGTCGTTGGTCGCCACCGGGTAAGTTTTCCACGGATGAGAATGGCAAGGAATGGTTGCGTAGAAGCACATTTTAGCAAAATGGCCAAGTAATCCACACACGAAACACTCCAAACGTGTCGCTGGACACGAGTACAGGTGTCCGCGGGTGAACGTATTTCCGCACCTGTAGCATGCTAGACAGGATCCAGGTCTGGAGTGTAGTCGTGCAAACCCTGGGGATGTCCAGAAACTCGAAAAACAGCGACGTTGGTTTGATGGTCGAAATGAGGGGGGAAATCCTTTGCTCTTGGGTTGCATTTCTGACACGTTGAATGTAATAATCTTGGGGAAACTCGCTGTTGTTGGTACACGGAATCTAACTGCTACAAAGTTTATGCAGCAGCCCCGGGTGAATTACCCTTAGAATATCTCCACCAAACTATCACCGGGAAAAATATGGTGATTCTATATATCCGGCGACAATAAGACTAAAATGCTCTAGATGGTAAAAAGCACTTTATTTGAACTTTAGGTCGGTAGGGTGAATTCTGGAAATCCAAAAACTACACCCGAACAATCCAAAGCCTTATTCTTGACTGATGATAATAATGAACAAATGATATAAATAAGAATAGTAAACAATAGAAATAAGCACGTTGGCACGAGCGACATATGTCATAGAGTAAAACTTCAATATGAGTGAGTCAATTAAATCAAAGGTGAGGTGTAACAGTTAATAAAAATATAATTAAGCAATCATAACTGGAGTGAATTATTGTCTTGTACAAAGGTAAAGGTACATTTATGAATAGAAAACAGTAACTCAAATTCCACTCCATGATAATTCCCTCGCGCTTCGAAAAATGAGACGTCCTCGTCTAGAATTTCATCGGAATGATTTGTACGGAATGTGCGGTCTGTATCTCAGCGTCGTTTGCTTAGGTCTTGGCCGGAATATGCAAAATGTGTTCTACATTGCGGAGATCCACAACTGCAACACGGCATTCTGGGCTGAACCATATTTAAAACGAACCTCTGTCGTCGGTCGCCACACCAGGAAAATTTTCCTAGGATTCGAATGCAATAAATCGGTCGCTTAAAAGAACATATTAGCATTATGGCAAAGAAATCCACACACGAAACACACAGAACGAGAACAAGTGTTCGCAGGATGACGGCGTCCTGCTCTTGTTACATGCTGGATGGAATCCAGGCGTACAGTATGTCCGTGCAAGTCCTGGGATGTCCAAAACTCGAAAAGCAGCGACGTTGGTATATGGTCGTAAAAGGCGGTTGAATCTTCTGCTCTTGGGTTGTATTATCGGCGTTTGTTGATGCTCTTGGAAAACTCGTTCGGTTGCTGGTACGCAGGATCTAACTGCTACAAAGTATATGTAGCAGTCCCGGGTAAAATACCCGGATTCTCCACCAAACTATCACCGGGGAAAATATGGTGTTTCAATATATCCGGCGAGAATAAAACTAATATGCTTTAGATGATAAAAAGCACTTTATTTGAACTTTAGGTCGGTATTGGTGATTTCTGGGAATCCAAAAACTACACCCGAACAATCCGAAACCTAATTCCTCTCTCTCGACATTGGTGTATAACACAATGTAAATAAGAATTGAAAACAATAGAAATAAGCACATTGGCACGAGCGACATATGTCATAGAGTAAAACTTCAATATGAGTGAGTCAATTAAATCAAAGGTGAGGTGTAAGAGTTAATAAAAATATAATTAAGCAATCATAACTGGAGTGAATTATTGTCTTGTACAAAGGTAAAGGTACATTTATGAATAGATAACAGTAACTCAAATTCCACTCCATGATAATTCCCTCGCGCTTCGAAAAATGAGACGTCCTCGTCTAGAATTTCATTGGAATGATTTGTATGGAATGTGTGGTCTGTATCTCAGCGTCGTTTGCTTAGGTCTTGGCCGGAATATGTAAAATGTGTTCTACATTGCGGAGATCCACAACTGCAACACGGCATTCTGGGCTGATCCATATTTAAAACGAACCTCTGTCGTCGGTCGCCACACCAGGAACATTTTCCTAAGATTCGAATGCAATAAATCGGTCGCTTAAAAGAACATATTAGCATTATGGCAAAGAAATCCACACACGAAACACACAGAACGAGAACAAGTGTTCGCAGGATGACGGCGTCCTGCTCTTGTTACATGCTGGATGGAATCCAGGCGTACAGTATGTCCGTGCAAGTCCTGGGATGTCCAAAACTCGAAAAGCAGCGACGTTGGTATATGGTCGTAAAAGGCGGTTGAATCTTCTGCTCTTGGGTTGTATTATCGGCGTTTGTTGATGCTCTTGGAAAACTCGTTCGGTTGCTGGTACGCAGGATCTAACTGCTACAAAGTATATGTAGCAGTCCCGGGTAAAATACCCTTAGGATATCTTCACCAAACTATCACCGGGGAAAATAAGGTGTTTCAATATATCCGGCGAGAATAAAACTAATATGCTTTAGATGGTAAAAAGCACTTTATTTGAACTTTAGGTCGGTATTGGTGATTTCTGGGAATCCAAAAACTACACCCGAACAATCCGAAACCTAATTCCTCTCTCTCGACATTGGGGTATAACACAATATAAATAAGAATTGAAAACAATAGAAATAAGCACATTGGCACGAGCGACATATGTCATAGAGTAAAACTTCAATATGAGTGAGTCAATTAAATCAAAGGTGAGGTGTAAGAGTTAATAAAAATATAATTAAGCAATCATAACTGGAGTGAATTATTGTCTTGTACAAAGGTAAAGGTACATTTATGAATAGATAACAGTAACTCAAATTCCACTCCATGATAAAAGTATTGACTATTTATCTATTTCCAAAAAAATTCTGAGTGTTTCTGCTTTCTAATGATATTTTCCTAAATTACGTAACTCAGTAGTATTTTCAGTTGACAATAATTTATACATACTTGGTTTATACCAATAGTTTTTCTATATTCATGGTACATCGAACATATAAGAATAAAGTGATACTCATCTTCAACATCCAGATGACAAAAAATACATAATCTTTGCTCTTTAGGTAACTGAGTAAATCTTCCATTCTCTATCATTAATGAATGCACACTCAATGTGTATTTTGTAGTTGACTGAAATTGATTTTAATAAATAAGACTGTAGACACAACTTGTTTGTTAAATATCTATACAAAACACTTTTTGATGATGTTGAAAAAAATGCATTACATTCTTGCTGAATCCAGTCTTGTAGTCTTTGTTTAAAAAATAGCTAAGAACAATTTTTTGTTTGTAACATTTTGACAATACCAAAGTTCACCAAATCCCAGTGAAAATAACAATTTTTTTTACAGTAAGTAGCCAGTTGTATTTCACACATGGATATTTTTAGCCCTCTCAAACATATCTTGATAAATACTTTTCATTATACATTTCTCAAATTCCAGTAATTTATCTCAAAATATAACAATGCGTATTTTTCTTTGAATATACAGTGGTAAGCGTCCTAATTCATTATACACCATCAGTGATGAAGTAATTTTTCTGACTTTTAACATGATTTTAAGATATTCTAAATGTATTTTTTCAATAGCATCACCCTTGTGAAATCCCCATACTTCACTTGCACAGCTCAATACACTACCTACATATGTATCAAATAATGATAAACAAGTAACATGATTATAGTATACATTTTTCATTGTTTTCCTAAGCTTAAACAAACATTTTCTTCCTTGGGATGCCAGTTGTAGCTGGGATTTCAAAAAGCTACCAGTATATGAAAGTGTTAGCCATAAATAAGTAAAATGATTAACAATTTCAACCTCCTCTTTATTATACAGCCACCTTTCAGTTTGTTTCAAGCGTCCGGATTTTATAACAAGAGACCCAATGGGCCACATCGCTCACCTGAGCAACACCGGCCTTTTATGGGCGTTCAAAGGATATTATGCCATATGGCCCTTTGATAGGTTAACCAAAAATGAATATCCAAATTTTACACTCATTTTTGCATATACTAATTATTTGACCTTTATGGAATACCATTTTTACCGAAAATAAGATTATATACAATATAAATAACTAAATTTTCAGTTGGTTTTCACAGTTACCTTAATTCCAGTTCTCTTTATTTTAAACCCTCCCCCTCCCAATCACTTTAAAAAACAATTAAAATACATGAGAGCATAAAGTTACATTTTCTCCCTTTTGCTCAATTCCTCAAATTAAAAACATTGAAAAATTTCATTGGCCTTCTCCGTTATAAACGATTGTCGTTAACCAGGCATGAATTCATTTCGTATGACATTGCATATCTTTAATCACTTGACTGATGAATTAACTTAACTGAAAAATGTTGTTACATATGTTAAAGAGCTATAATTCAAATCAATGTTTTGGCAGGCATGTCGCTCTATTGTACCAAGATTATTTTCATCTTTATTAAAAAACAACAATGTCTAAAAAGATAAAAAGATGACTTTCCGTTGCAATAATTTTTTAAGAACAACGCTTATCCTTTTATCCTCATTATAATAATGTGTCAGGACTATGCATATGGAAACTGTTTAAAAGATGTCGTTTTTATTTGTGCTCTAAAAACTATCAAAAATTTGTGTAGATTTTATGCAATTCATCGTTTAAGAAGGGACACCAGAAAGTAGTTACAACATATCATCCTTTTAGCAAGACATTTCTATTGATCAACCAAAATTTCAGCGTCAATCATAGAATTATAAGCAAGATACATAGCTTGGTTTGAGTCATGTTTTTGTTCACATGATTTTATTACATTCAACTTAAGATTTTTAAACTTAGTATTTCCTATTCAGCATAGCTGAAATTAAAATATAAACGAACTGCAGGCCTCTCACACCCATTTTTGGTACTGGGGCCATATCCGATGGATTGGGAAAAATGCGACGTTTTGATAAAGAATGGGATTTTTTTTCTACTTTATACGTACAGTCCCCTGAACAAAAAACTAGGGTACCGGTATACTGATAGGATTTTTAAAAATAAATAGTCTTTTTAATAAAATTATTTTTAAAACCAAGTAGAAGAGCTGCAAAGATATATAGACCAATAAGAAAATCGTTCAAGGAAATATAACTTGCTGTTCTATGGCCTACCCAAAGTGGATAAAGAAGATACAAAAGTTGTCCTCAATTGTCTGGAGTCAACTCTTGGGGTTTCGGAAGCCAAGGATATCATAATACAGAATTCGCACAGGATTCCAAAGAACCCATCTAATACGTATAAACCGAGTGCGCCGGAGGCAATCATTGTGAAATTCGCAAAAATGGCAGACCGAAACCTGATCCTCCATCTCGCCAGGGTTACAACTCTTCCGAAAGGTATGGCAATTCGGACAGACCTCGTAAATCACCTGAAAAAAAAAACGTAGCGAGCTAGCCAGCAAAGCATACAAACTGAGGAGGGAAAAAAACTTGAAGACTCGGAACATAGAAACAAAAGATGATGTAATTCTCCAGTGCCGTAGAAAGAGTGAAGACAAATGGATCCCCTACCAAGGATGACTGATTATAGTTAACATAGTGATAGTTCATCATTATTATTAATGAGTCCTACAGGTAGCCTTATTAGCCTATTTTCCCTATATATGTAACACAAGAGGTTTTTTGTGGCTATTCAAAGCTTATTATAAACCTACCTCACATTCTTGTTTGAAACTTTTCAATTTTTTTTTTTTTTTTTTTTTTTTTTTTTTTTGGTGTAAGTAGATGCACAACCCGGAAGCTTTTGGTTTTTTAAGCATGAATGTTGTGTGTGTATATGTAGCATGTTCAAACACAAACTTAACAACTTTATATTATGTCATATTTTAGTATAACGTCTGTAAACTGCAGGGGGCTAAATGATAGTAAGAAAAGAAAGGATGTTTTTAATTACCTTAGAGATTTAAAATCTTCCATTTATTGTCTCCAAGATACCCATTGTACAGAGAATGAAAAGAGTTCAGTATATGCCCAGTGGGGACATGATATTTTGATGAGTGCAGGTAGAACAGATGCTAGGGGAACACTAATACTTATGAACAATAATGTAGAAGTTAAAATATCTTCAACAAAATCTGATTCCAATGGAAACTTTATTATTACCAATATGTTAGTAGATAATAAATATAATATAACTTTGGTTAATTTATATGGACCAAATAGAGATGATCAAGATTTTTACTCAAATGTTGGAAATATTATAGAAGAATTTGAACGAATTTGTTATTTTATGTGGAGACTGGAATGTAGTTCAAGATTTTAAGTTAGATTGCCATAATTATGTCAAAGAAAACAACCCCAAAAATAGGATAGAAATACAAAATCTTCAAAATAAATTCAATCTGGTAGACCCCTGGAGAGTAAATAACCCAACTTCAAAAAAATTTACCTGGACTCGTCGAAATCCCACAAAACAAGCTCGATTAGACTATTTTCTCATATCTGAAGAGTTATTGTCAATTTTAGGAAATGTTAAGATTATTCCAGGTTATAGAACAGATCACTCAATAATAAATATTGAATTTAAGATTAATGATTTCGAACGAGGTAGAGGATTCTGGAGATTCAATAACTCTTTGTTAAGAGACAAAGAATATATATTGAAAATCAAAGAAATTATTAATGACACAGTTTTTGAATATACGAGGCCTCCATACGTGCCAGGGCCTGATGCGGAATTATATATCCGCAAAGATTTATTCTTAGATGTATTGCTAATGAAAATCAGAAGCTTATCCATATATTATTCATCACTTAAAGCTAAAGAAAGAAAAGATAAGAAAAAAGATTTTATCATTCAGATTAAAGCTCTACAAGTAATGTATGACATGTGTCCTTTACAACTTTATTCAGATCTATTAATGAACTTCAAACAGAGTTGGAAGATATAAGAAAAGTCATTGCAAATGGATAGAGGAAGGAGAAAAACGTACTAAATATTTTGCTGCACTTGAAAAAAGAAACTATATAAATGAAAACATATCTAGGCTAATAAATGACCAAGGAGTAGAAATCAATAATCAAAATGAAATCTTACATGAAGTGAAAAAATTTTATAAGTCATTGTATGAGAATAAAGATCATTTAATTGATGAGGTAAATCTTCAAGAAGTAATAGTGGAAAAGGATGTAAAAAAAAGTTACAGAAAGTATGAGAAATCAATTAGAATTAGAAATAACTAAAAAGGAAATATTAGAGGCATTAAAACTATTTAAAAATGATAAATCACCAGGAACAGATGGATTTACAGCAGAATTTTTTTTAATTTTTTTGGTCTGATATTGGATCTTATATATTTAATTCCTTTAAATGTAGTCTTGATTCTGGTATCCTTTCTCACTCACAAACACAAGGAATCATTTCAATCCTACCAAAAGGACAAAAACCCAGAGAATATCTTAAAAATTGGAGGCCAATTTCACTTCTTAATGTAACCTATAAGTTATTATCAAGTGTCCTGGCTAGCCGTATGAAGCCCATTCTTGTTGACATAATCCACGAAAATCAAAAAGGTTTTTTAGCAGGGAGATATATCGGGGAGAATTCCAGACTACTTTATGATATTAAACAATACTGCAATGAAACTAATACCCCAGGTCTAATTCTCTTACTTGATTTTGAAAAGGCATTTGACTCAGTCTCTTGGAAATTTATTTTTAAAGTTTTAACATTTTTTAATTTTGGTGAGAATTTCCAAAATGCAATAAGAACTTTATTTAATAATGCAAACTTTGTGTGATACAAAATGGTATATTTTCAGAATTTTTTAATATGGGCAGGGGATGTAGACAAGGGGACCCAATCTCACCATATATTTTTATACTTTGTGCGGAAATAATGGGCCTTATGATAAGAAACAATATATTAATTGAAGGGATTAGTGTAATGAACAAAGAATATAAATTACTACAATACGCAGATGACACAGTGTTATTATTAAAAGGTTCGAAAAATTCAATTAAGTCAGCACTTTCTTTGGTTAATGAATATGCAAAATACTCAGGACTAAAACCTAATTATGATAAAACTAAATGTGTAAAAATAGGGTGTGTTCCCGTTTTGCACACATTTGATAATTGGGTATAGAACAATAGGTGTGAATTGTGTTTTGATAGCAATTATAGTCTGCTTTCGGTCAAAGATTTTACCTGGATTTTTACCTGTGTTTTATTAGTGCCTTAACGATAAAACAAGAGGAATACAGATATTTTGTTGTGTTTTAGGTCTAATAACTATCACCATTTATTTTTTTTCGTTTGACACAATAATGATATATTTAAAAAGTCTGATAAAAAATTAATGATTAGATTCGATAAATTGACTTTTACATTTTTTTACATTTACCTTAAATATAAAACCAAATGAATTATGAAAAATTGCTGGTCCAAAGCCAATTGGAAGCTGATTCAATGGATAATTATATGATGAAGGGGAAAACTACACTGTACATAGACAGTCATATGGGGTACCCCGTGTCTCTTTTTACTATTGAGTTGCAAATTATGTAAAACGCATGTTTATAATATTATTGATTGTTTGGTATCAACAGAAAGAATATTATAAAAGAAAACAGATCTTGATGTAGTGACCTTGACAGTAGTTCTTATGACATCACTGCATTAGTATATGGCGGGTCACTTTCTAGTTTTTCAAATCAGAGGTTAAATACATAAAAAATCTGACAAAAATAATATTGTAATATTGATGCGATATACCTCAAACTGAAAAAAGGTTGAAAATGCATGAATTAGGTCTGAATTTGATCGGTTTTGTGAAATAATCTTTATAGTTTTTGAAGCATGCATATAAAATTGCCTATTTATCATCATACAGTTTGTCTTTTTATTCGATTATTCAAGATATAACACAACATAAATGAAAAATATTTAGCAGCATTTTCACTAGACACATTTCTTTCATTTATGTCAGCAAAAGCAATAATTAAATATTAACATATGATATTTTCTCTTCAAACTTTTAGGATGTATATGTACTTTCTATAGGCAGTAAGTTAAACAAAGGCGCTACATATTCAACATTTTGGCAATAATCTTTCTTGTTTAAAAAAAATAATGAAATTGTTCATGACCAAAGTGATGTTTTAAATCAAATTCATGAATATGGATGTCAATTATTATGTAAATGTGCTTTTATGCAAGTTATTTTGTAACATAAAATACATGTTAATTTCAATTGCGAGTAGATATGTTTTATTTATTTTATTGTCAATTGCCCTCGCAGGAATTGTGATATAGACTATAGCAATTAAGCAATTATCTCACCTGGTCAAATTCCCGTTTCGCACACATTTTTTCGATACCTAATTTTCAAATGTGTGCAAAACGGGAACAAACCAAAAATAGGACCCTTATCAAACAAATCAAATGAATATTTCAAGGATTTTGAAAAAGTTAACTGGTCTCAGGAACCATTTACAGTTTTAGGCATTACTTATTGTGTAAACTTAGATAAAACATATACGAGGTTTGTTCGGAAATTATTGAGACAACTCGAATATTTTCTTTTCTAATTGACGAATTTTGGTGAAAATTGGCATCGACACGGAAGAAACGCCAGCAAATAATAAAACAAAGTAATATTAAAAGAATATTTAATATTTTTTTACGACGGTAGATAAACAAGTCGGTGGTCGGGGTACCCGGCGCAGCCATGAACTCGGCGATTTAACAACTTAAACATCTACATTATAAGTGTACGTAGAATTACAGTTAATGATAAAAGAAATCAAATTAAATATGTTCATTTTGCTATTCTTTGCGTCTAACTTTTGATAAAGTTTCACTGATGTTCGAGTTGAAATACGGATATGGTACACGTATATTTACCAAACAATAGAAATCTGACAACGACTTTACATTGAATTTTGACGTCAAGGCGGCGCATTGAAAACCGTCAAACTGGTGGAAATCTCAGAAGAAGACCTTTTAAGGCCATGCAATTGCTTAAAAAACTGTACAATGACAAGACAATGTATAGAGCTTCAGTTCATCATATTTTTTTCACTGATTGTTTAACTAGAATTAGGCCAAAGAGATTAATTATCAAGTACTTTCGACACGCTAACTGTTGTCAACAGTTCTAAAATATATAAAAAATGACTGCAGGAGACATTCACAGTAATTAGACTTTCGGGTAAAAATAACTCGATTTTTCCTTTAAAAAAACCAAGAATGAGAGCAAATGTGAATGATGACATCTTGAAATGAAAACAAAAGATGAGAGATAAAGAATAATTCTTATTTCCGTTCGTTTGTAAGGTGTTTAAAACACATGAGCAATAAGAAGCGTTAAAATGACGTTGCGAAAAGTTTGCGGTTGCGCCGGGTCACTGGACGAAGGCACGTTGGCCAGCTTACCAGGAATAATCTATTCATGCCATGGACAAGAAACTTTTCACATTGATAATCTCTATCCTGATTTACGTTTTGGTGAAATTTCAAGAGTTTATCTTTTTTACTAAAAGAATAAGAGAAAATGTCTCAATAATTTCCGAACAACCCTCGTATGTACGAGTTAAACTTTGAACCAAAAATCAATGAAATGAAACTATCAATAAGCGCATGGTCTAGAAGAATGCTATCTACAGCAGGACGTATCACAGTAATTAAAAATTTGATTCTTCCAAAAATTACGCATCCTCCAAGAAAACATATAAAGGAAATTGAAACAATTTTTTATAATTACATATGGAATTCAAAAACATCAAGAGTAGCCAAAAGTAGCATTATTCAAAGTTATGAAAGGGTGGGCTAAGAATGATATGTCTTGATTCTTTTTGCAAAAGCTTGAAAATCACCTGGATACGTAGATTTTTTAATGATGCTTGTCAGTCAAGTTGGAAAGACTTGATAATAAGTACTTTTCCAAATATTTTAAATATGACAATTTTTGGAAGACAAATACTATATCAACTGTCAAAAACTTGTAAAAATCTATTTTGGAAAGATGTTTTTTTGTCATTTTTTGAACTTAGAAAATGTACTGACAGTGAATTATCTATTTTAAGCCCGATATGGTTTATTGAGTCTATATATATTAATAACAAATATGTCTTTTATAAGCAATGGTTTTTAAAAGGTGTACATCAAATACTACATTTTTTCAACAATGATGGTACAATAATGAAATACGAACAATTATGTAACCAATATGATATTAAACCTCCGTTTACACATTTTTTAGGAATTGTAGATTGTATTAAAAAGTTACGGTTAAACTATGATACAGAAATTATTCTTCAAAATATTCCATATTATCCAGAATTTTTACGGATAATTAGGAAAAATAAACAAGGCTCAAGAGACTTTTATGACATTTTTATTGATGAGAAATGGAAAAAACCAAAATCAGAATTGAAATAAGAAAAGGAACTAGACATGAATGTAAATAACATATGGTGGAAAAGACAAAATTTATTATTTTTCAAAATAACTAACGACGTACAATTAAGATGGTTTCAATACAGGATTGTACGTCGAATTATTGCGACTAATAATTATTTACGTAAGATAGGAATAGTTGAATCAGAGTTATGTACATTTTGTAGATGTAATGCAGAAACTATTTGTCATCATTTTTGGGAATGTGAATATGTGAGTGAAATCTGGGATAATTTACTAGTTTGGATGAAGGAAGAATTTGAATTAGATATACCATTGAACAAAATAGATGTTATATTTGGTAGATACTACAAATATGATAACATTTTCAATATAATAATATGTATTGTAAAGAG